>NC_056745.1:682141705-682231705 GCF_019279795.1 Protopterus annectens | reverse complement strand
GAAGAGTGCTAACGAAGAGCTCTGTTTGACACAGATAGGTAGTCTGTTCCAGAGTATGGGAAGTCTCTGGGACAGGAATCTATCCCTCCAGCATGTTCTGTTTGTTGTGGTGACAAGGTTTAGGTCCCTAGAGCGTGTAGCTTGGAGGGATTGGAATTTCTTTAAGTGGAGCATGTCCAACAGCTCTGGGTTTGACATAGCTTTGCATGTTAGGCAGAGATCGCCCCTGAGTAGGCGATATATGATGGAGTAAAGCTGTAGTTTTTTTAGACTGTCTGCATAGGGCATCTGTTTGAGGCCAGTAATCCTCTTTGTGAGGTATTTCTGTGGTCTTTCCAGTTGTTGTACATGTCTTGTGAGGTACATACCAAAAGGGGCGTTGTACTCTATAATGGATCTAATGAGTGATGAGTAGAGGGGAACAATGACCTCTTTTTTTTTGGATGAGAATCCTTTTGTGATGAGATGAGCCACGTAGAAGGATTTCCTGACCACTGTGGCGATGTGATTATCAAAGGAGAGACTACTGTCCACCTGTGTCCCAAGGTCTCATCACATTTTCGGCATTAAGTAGACCACCAGCTATGTGGTAGTTCATGGGTACAGAGTTTTTACCAAAGGGGATGACAATACACTTTTTGGCATTGAGCTTCAGGCCATGGCTTTGACACCAGGTATCTGTCTCAGTGAGGCCCTTTTGTAGTTTGTCCGCATCGTTAGGAGTTTTGATTATGGCTCCTAGTTTGCAGTCATCTGCAAACTTTGTTAGCCAAAGACCTTCCGTGTTGGCCTGCACCTCAGAGAAGTAGATACCAAACAGGAGAGGACCCAGGACTGAACCCTGTGGTACTCCACTTGTCACTGGTCTGATGTCGGATTTGGAATCCGCTACTTTCACAGTGTGGGTTCTGTCCGTGAGCCAGTTGGCAACCCATCTTGTGACATAGGGATTTATACCTAGTTTAGTGAGCTTATCTATAATTCCAGAGTGGGGGACGGTGCCGAAAGCCTTGGCAAGATCTAGATAAGCTGTGTGAACCATTTTACCCTCATCTATGGCTTTGGTAACTGCTTCAAAGAAGTCAATCAGGTTTAGGAGACATGATCTGCCTTTTACAAATCCAAACTGGGTAGGGGCCAGAGTTTGGAGATTACCAATGTCTTTGTTTATCAGTTCCACGATGATACGTTACACGGCCTTGCAGACCAGGATCATCAGGCTAATGGGGCAGTAGTTCCCGGGGTCTGTTGTGGCTCCCCTTTTGTGGAGTGGGATAACCGTTGCGGTGTGCCATTCAGTGAGTACAAAGCATGAGGTGAGGCTATGACTGAACATGGTACTTAGGTAGGGTGCCAGTTCATTCTGTAGTTCGTGTAGAACGCAGCCTGGGATATTGTTAGGTCCCATGGATGCTGTATTCTTGGCTTTGGAGAGTGTGTTTTTTACCTGTGCAGCCGTGATTATAAGTACTTTGCATTCTTCCGGTATAGAGATGGGCCCTCTGGGGGGTGAGAGGGGGGTAATGTTAGCACTGAACCTATCTGCTAGGATGTTGGCAATATCAGTTGGTTCTGTATATTTAGTGCCATTGTGCTGTAACTCAGAGAAGATCTGAGTGTTCCCATTTAGATTCTTGACATAGCTATAGAATGTTTTGTGGTTGTCTTTAGAGTCAGTGGCAATTTTGTTTTCGTAACTAGCTTTGGGGGATTTTATGAGGGATCTCAGCTTCTTACTGAGGTTGACCAGGGAGTTCCTCCAGTCATGGGATTTTACTCTTTTTTGCAACAGTTTCTTGCTTCTGTTGTAGAGTTTGTTTATGGCAGAGGACCACCAGAATGGCTTCCTTTTTTTGGAGGATAACATCTTGGTTCTATTAGGGATAGCATGATCCATGCACTCGTGTAAGTGCTTATAAAGTGCATTTGTGTAGGATTCGGCAGTCATACCTCTATTGTCAATCTGCATGGGTGTCATGAAGTTTGCCACTTCTGTCTTAAGAAGTGTGAAGTTGGCTTTGGAGAAGTTTTTTACGATGGTTTCCCTAATTGGGGGTGGGGGTGGGACGTGGATGTCTAGGCTGATTAGCTTGTGGTCGGATCTGACCAACGAGGAATTGGCCTCTGGTGTGGAACACTGGGTTCCCATGTTGGTAATGACCAGGTCTAGGATACTGCTGCCCCTGGTGGGGGTGTGAATAAGTTGATCCAAGGCGTTGGAATTTATGAATTCTAGAAATCGTTGAGCAAAAGAGTTGGTACATGAGTAGTTTTCCCAGTTAATGGTGGGGTAGTTGAAATCGCCCATTATTAGGGTGTTGGGTTGTACCCTAATACTTTCCAGTGTATCAAGAAATGAGGAGTGTGAATCCTGGGGCATGGTGGGGGTCTGTAGCAAGCTACAATTTGGATTGCGGTCTTGCCCAGAGTTAGTTGCACTTGGATAATCTCGGATGCATTATGCTGTGCAACTAGCCTGGAGGTGTGGATATCCTTAATGAATATGGACACGCCTCAGCCTTTAGTGCTTCTTTCTGGGTTAGGTGGCCGAAAGGTGTGGTATGAATTGAAGCCTGGTAATGCAGGGGTGCTCTCTGGAGCTTTGCGCCAGGTCTCTGTCACTGCACAGATGTCAATGTTCTCCATATAATTAAAACAATAATATCTGAATTAGTGTATATGAATGTGCATGGATGCAGTATACAAAGTAACTACATGTTTGTCATTTTATATCATGGGTTTACTACTTCCGAGTTACATTTTATGTAAAAACCACATTTATGTAAAATATGAATATATATGTAATAAATATTGAATAATAAATAATTATTTGCTAAGGGATACATCCACTTCAACTACTTAGTAATGGTTTCACAGGAATACATTCATTTATTCCAGGTGGGGTGGTTGCATTTAACAAAATCTGCCATTTCACCTCCCTCTCCCCTAGTTTGGCTTTAATATTACCACCTCTAGGGTTCAACTTAATACATTCTAATATAGCAAACTTGAATGTATCACACATTTCACTACCTTCCAGATGTCTATATAATGCGTTGTTTATATCTTTCTTTCGGATACAATGCAGATGGTCGTATATACGGTTCCTTACTCATCTATCTGTTTTTCCAACATAAAAACTAGGACATCTGGTACATGTGGCTAGATAGACCACGTTAGGTCTGACAGTTACCTTTCTTGAATCTAATAATTGTTTTACTAACATTCTCCAAAGTAATAGTATGATCTTCTCTCACTGCAAAACACTGATCGCAGTATCCACATTTACTAGTAACTTCTGTCCTGTTTCTATGTATATCCCTCAATAAAATGCTTTTTTTCTATCTTCATTTTTAAATTAGGTCCTGTTTTATACACAAAATGGGGTTTATCTCCTAATTTTTTGTGAACTCCATCACATCTCAATATATTCCAATTCCTATTTATAATATGTTTTACGTCCTGAACTGAGGGGTTGTATTGTAAAATACAAGCTCTATTAAATTTCATAACCTCCTCTGTGCCTATTGTACTAATGGATCTCTTTTTATAATCCATGTCAGCCCCTAATAAGGGTGTGTATTTTTTTCCCCCATTCTTTAATGACATATCTTGTATCGTTAATAAGTTTGTTGGGGTATCCCCTCACCCTAAATATATTTCCAGCGTTCTCGATCTCTTTTTCCATTTCCCTATGATCCAAAGTCATTTGTGCTATTCTAATGCACTGTCCCTTTATAATGCTTTGTTTCTGACTTCTAGGATGGTTACCGCAGTATTCAAGATATGAGTTACTGAAGCTTTTCTATAAATTTTGGATTTTTTTTTTAAACAATTCATTGTATATTTTAGATTCGGAATTTAAGATATGAATATGTAGTTATGGTAATTAATTCATGAATATTTATGAAGTTAATTGATGAGGTGAAGTGACTGGATGGTCTTTAATATTTAAATGTTTAATGTCTCAGTATGCAGTGTTCTGAGGAAGTCTACACTGAGTAGATGAAAGCGCTAAACCAACAAACCTACAATAAAATTTGAGTATTCATCATGGAATCTGCTTTAATTTGGGGGTCTTGACATCGTTTTTACACCAGTGATTCGGACTTGTTTTCCTTTTCATGTTGTGGATATAGTGGTGTTTCGCTGGTGGACTATTACATATGGACCTTGAAAAGGTACCTAGTTTGCAGTATTCTGTAAAAACTATTACGGAGCACCACGTAGCTGTTTCTAGAGTCTATTACACCCCTTTCTAGTATGCCATCGAAGACAAGGCTCTAGCAGTGTGCACCATGATACTGCCTGGAATTGATCTGTCAATGTGAAAATAAAAAATAATGGCTGTGGACATCCACCGGGAAACTGTTTACACACAGGCTGTCCCTTTTTTGCCCTTTGATAAGACATGAATAGCTGATCAGCTTTTCTAAAGGACGTAGTTCGGTCAAGATAGTACCTGGAGCTGCATATGCATGTCCACAGTATGCAGAATCCTATCTCTAGTGTTTAGGTGCTGGGCAAAATACTGGGAGATTGACCGCTTGATTCAAAGTACACTCTGAAACCACTTTGGGCATAAATGAAGGGTTTCTTCTTAAACTGACCCTATCTCTGTAAAACATGAGGTAAAGTTCACCCATAGTGACAGCTTGCAACTCAGATACTCCTCTTGCAAATGTCAGAACAATGATGAGAACAGTTTAACAAAGTCAAGAACCTTAAATCGGCATGATGAACAATTTCAAACAGTAACAGTCAACTTTTTCAACACAAAGTTCAGATCCAAAGGAGGAGCAATCTGTTTAAAAGGTAGTCTCAGGTGTAAAACTCTTTTCATAAAGTGCTTTACCACAAACAGAGAAGTGGTACAAAATACTTAAGAGGTCCCAGATTGCTGGCTAGGTATGTTCATTTACCAATATACGATTTTTAGTAGAAGGTTTTCTTGCCATCTGCACAGCCTCAAGAAATAAGTGCCTAAAAGGTATTGGAACTGAATCATCCAGGCAGTTGGCTGAAGTTGACTGAGACTGGGGT
Source organism: Protopterus annectens (assembly GCF_019279795.1). Classification (NCBI taxonomy): domain Eukaryota; kingdom Metazoa; phylum Chordata; order Ceratodontiformes; family Protopteridae; genus Protopterus; species Protopterus annectens. The sequence continues at coordinate 682,226,662 of NC_056745.1, read as the reverse complement.
GCATCAAAACTTCCCCTGCCTTGTGGAAATGGATCCAGTCAGTGAGGGACCTTGTGGTAACTGCCCATAGCTAATTCCATAAGAAGGCAGAACCGATGTTGCCTGGGCCAAAAGGGAGTCATGACAATTATTTTGGGGAGTCCTTCAGAATTACACTGGATATCAGGGAGGGAAAACATAAAGGAACACTTTTGTCCAAGGGACTGGTAATGCAAATGTTTTCTAGTCTTGCTTGCAAGGAACCCTGGTGAAGAATTTGTTTAATCGTCTGATTTGAGAGGAGGCAAACAGATCTGTTTGAGATATTCATCACAACTTTAACAGTTTCTGGAAGACCCCCCCCCTTTCAATTGCATTTGTGAGGGTCTGGTCTAGTCCTGCTCTGCTTGTCTGCCATTATGTTTTGCTCTCATGGAATGTAAGATGCGTGGAGGGTTAAGAAATGCTGTAGTGTTACCTCCCCAAGCCATTGTAACCAGCCTGCATAGGGGGTATGACCTTCCACCTCCTTGCTTGTTTATGTACAATATATGATATGATACTGACTGTAATCATTTGAAGAGATTCTGGAGAGAACAGGCGATGGAAATATTTCAAGGCATAAATTACAACCATTTCCTTTAAAATTTGATCTTGTCTGCCTGAATGACTCCACATGCCTTGCACCTTTACCACCACAAAAACTACTCCCCAAGCAAAACCTGAAGTGTCTGTGGTGAGAGATTGGTTTAGAATCTAAGGAGAGGAAAAGGAGACCTAGGTTCAGCTGAATTTTTTCTCCACCAATGCAGTTCTATTTTTAAAAAGCCCAAAACTGGAACTTGACATTCCAAAGGACACAAATACTGGTTCCAAGTGTTTTCAGAAACCACTCCAGCTTTCTCATATGCAACCTGACTAGGGGATTCATGAGAAATATAGATGCCATGAACTCTAGAATCCTGAGAAATTGTCTTGCAGAAATCTGCAACTGATTGGAGAATCTCTGGGAAGATTCAAGATAAAAATCGATGTTCTCTTACATCAAAAGGCCTTTTGAACAGAGGTATCTAGAAGGTAGTTGAGAAACACAATCTTGTGAGATAGTCAAGGAGAATTTGGACATTTATCTATAAACCTAACTGCATACCTCTCAACCTCTTTGTGCAAGAAATCTGGACAAAGCCTGACAAAACGGTGGGACAAAGGTCCAAAAATAGGGACATATTTTATTGGTTTGATGAAGTTTGCTTAATATAGTAAACGAAAGCGCTAACCTTTATCTTGGATTCCAGTGTGGTTTATTCTTCATTTGGTGTTTATTTTCAAGTGTGTTTTTTTTTACCAGTTTTTTTAAATATTTTAAATATTGCTATTATGGTGGTGCTGCGGTAGCGTTGTCGCCTCACAGTTAGACGTTGCCCGTTCGATTCTCAGAGCGTCTTCTGTGTAGCGACATGTGTGAATGGGCGTTCCTTCATTGAAGGTTGTGCGTTAGGCCCGGCAAGCCAGTACGTAAAAAATCTACTGCCAATCATTAGCGGACCGGAGTTCCGCTGTGGCAACCCCTAACTGGGAAAAGCCGAAAGACACAAGGCTATTATACATTTAGAAAGTTACTAGAGTAACAGGGTTTGTTTCCAACATACATTTTCTGAAGGATGTGAAGCCTGAAACTCAAATGTATGTCATTTAGATACTTCAAGTTGCCCATCATCTCAGTGATTTGCTAGAAAAACACAAATTTTATGAGGAACAGGCCAAAAATATAAGCCAAAAATCTGGACAGTTGAGAGGTATGCTAGTTGGTCAGAAGAGACATCAATGAAAGTAATGTACTTACCATAATGCTAGTGCCATGTTGTCTTTATCCTACCAGCTCAATGAATGATTATCAGATCCAACCTTGGCTTCTTTATTTTAATCTTTTGGATCCAGGGTTCAGGATCCTCTCTTACTCACAACTGCATTTTCCCTCCAAAATACCTCAGATCGCGTTTGCCCCCATATACTGCATATACTCTCAGGTGTTCAAGAAAAAAAACCTAATATCCTGGCAATATTTATAACAGGGAAAATCAACTCAAAGCTTAAGTTATGACAAGGCCATGATCAGGTCTAACTGGTCAGCTGAGAGTTGAATGTGACAATTTTGGCAAGGGAGAAAGAGGGCGGGATCTTCAGATGAATGGATAAAGACAACACGGCTGTAGTGTTATTGTAAGTATATAACTTCTGTATCTGATGTCATGTTATTCGTCTAACTCAATGAATGGGACAGATTCCCCAGCTACTAAGAACTCTAGGGTGGGCTCAAGGAAGAACATTCTAAAGAATGATGCAGCTGAAAGATGCATGTGTTCTTGACTGCTCATCCACCTTACAATATGATACAAAGGTATGGTCTATGGACCATGTAGCTAAAGGACAAATCCTGTCTATGGGAACTCTGGCAAAGAATGGAGTGGAGGCTGCCACTGCTTTGATTGACTAAGCCTTAAGTTTATGTGGATGTGCAACTCATCTTTCTCTGTAGATAAAGGCAATGCTATTGGAGAGATCATGGACAATGTAAATTTAGAAACACCTTGCCCCAACTTAATCTTTGACAAAGAAATGAAAAACTGATCTGTTTTCCTGAATTCCTTGGTCTAATGTAAACAGAATCTTAATTTACTCTGTCACTACTTCCTGACCCCATAGTTGTTCCTAGCCCTGCTCTCGTAAGAGAGAGTGTGCCTGCCATCTACCCATACAGAAGTTATTCCGCTCCCACCCTCACTGACTAGACTTGGCTAGAATATTGACCTACCAGACCGAGTGTGGTCTGAGTGGCATGCCCTTTTTCTACCAAATGTACATTGCTCTGTTGCAAGGACTGTTTTAAATTATACCTAGATGTAGTGGTTGTGGTGTGCACACTACTTTCTCAGGCCCACTCTCTATCCCCCTCCAGGTTTTGAATTCCACTCCCAGCCAACCGTCCTATCTCCATTTTTTTTCCCTTCGCTATTAACCTTTTTTTTGCAACTTTCTACTTAGGATCTTAATAGGCATTGAAAGGCTATACTGCCCCTCTGCAAGTGCTTCTTACTTTAACTTATTCCTACGCTTAGAATCTCCACTTGCTACTTATCTTTCATATACTCTCTCTACCGTCTGTTCTTGTGCTCATATTCTGTAGACAAATTCCTAAGTTTCTAGATTGTTTTTCTTCAAAGCTCTCTGCTTCCTGCAGCTCAGCCAGCTGCATCAATTACATTTATAGCTAACTGGCCTTTTTCCCACCCACTTCTAGCACCTCCTCTTCCTCTCAGTGTCCACTTATCACAAACTAATATATCCATGACTTAACCCCTCCCCTTTTCCTACACCTACATTCACACATTATGACAACCACCTTACCCTTTACCACCTCCCATTCCATTACTTTATTTACATTACACTCACTTTCATCTTTCCCTCTATCAAAATGATCTACTCTACCTGCTCCCCCTCCCCCTTCTGCTTCTCTCAACTCTCCTCATATCATATACACATAAATCCACCTCTTCCCTCTCCAACATCTCCTCACTCCACCCTACAAGTAGTTGTACATTATTATACAACGACCCCCACTAATATTCAAAAACGTGCACGCTGATTGGTCAGCGTGCGTGCATGTTGTAAATCAGAGTTATAGTAATGGAAAAAGGTCCGGTCGCCCGGACTTTATCCATTACTATAACTCTTTTTTTACAGCAACGGAGAACGGAAGACCTCCATTGCTTCACACTGTCTCGCTATGCTAAACTCCTTTAACAAAGCAAGACAGTTTGTAAAAAGCAACGGAGATCTTGCTTTCTCCGTTGCTTTTGCCCACAACTCTGATGTTCTGCGTAAGTATACGCATGCGTAGTACATCAGTACTGCCACAGAATACCAGACAGCTGTGGAAGGGCAGCAAGGAGGCATTATACAATGCCATTATTTAAGAAAAGTAATTATTTTTTTTCTTAAATAATGTCATTGTATAATAGCAATAACCCACTTCTGGGTGTGGGTAATGCTGGATTTATCCATGGTTGGCTTTGTTTGGCCACTCAGTCTTCAGCCTCGTGACCAAACCACACCAACCGTGGGTAAATCCAGCATTACCCACACCCAGGCGTGGGTTATTGCTATAGTATTCTCATATATCCCCCACAGTCTCTTACCACTAACCTTACCATTCCCAAGATCAACCTCCCTCCACTCAATTCATAAGATCCAAAAACTAAATTAAGCAACACTTTATATACTTATTCAAGAATAGTTTCTTGCATCCCTGCAATACCTTACATCTCTCTGGTGACTTTCACCTAAATCCTGGACCTGACTGCAATTCTCTTTCTTTACCCTGACTTTTTATCTCTCATCTCTCTGACCGCACCCAAAAGTCTTTGTCATTATATTCCATTAAACTTCGTAGCATTGTTAACAAAGTTATTGAATTTCACCCTTGGATAGCTCAGCACTACCCTAGTATTATACACATCTCCAAAACTTGGCTTACACAACATACATCAGATAAGGAATTTCTACCCCCAGGTTATAATATCCTTCTACATGACAGAACTACCAAAAAAGGTAGGGGGTAGCAATACTCTATTCCAGCAATCTGACCTTATCTCTCTCTTACCTAATCTCCTCCTGCCTTCCACCCTGCTGAACTATTAACTGCTAACTTCAAACTCAATAACCACAAAACACTAACTACTGCTGCCTTATATATATATATATATATATATATATATATATATATATATATATATATGTATACCACCAGGAGACAGCACACCTATATCTGAACAAATCCTCTCCTTGTTTTCCAACGTACCTAATGAGAGCATCCTACTAGGTGAGGTAAATATCAATTGGCTATCACTTAATTCCTCCTGTCGAAGCTCCAGCATAAACCTATATGGCTTCACCCAGCTCATCTCGCTCCTATCCACTTTATTAAAAAAAAATCCAACTCCGCATCTATAACTAACTGGATACTAGTCTCCAACCCTAACCTCTATCACAACCCCTAATCTCTACCTGACACCATTACTAATCACTCTCTCATCTGTGTCCAAAGATTCACTCCTCATCTCCCCAGACCACATAAACTTATTGAAAGCCAAAAACTTTCCAACTTTCACCCTGACTCCTTTAACAACATTCTTTCATTTATTAACTGGTCCTTTATATTTCATCTACCTCTAGATAAAGCAATCCAACAATTTAACACCATATTTCTCAACACTTCCTTGCTCTCCTTCAAACTAAAAATGTCAAATCTAGATGCTCCCTTTGGCTCACCCAAGCTACTCTTTCCCTAATTAAGCAGAGAGACCATGCCTGGAAGCTCTGGACAAAAACTAAATTGTACACTTACCACCAAACATATAAAGAAATACATAACCTAACTAAAAAACAACTTAATATAGATAAGAAAAACTTATCTGAAATGCCAAACCGCACAAAATAAGAATCCCAACCTTCAACCAAATCCTGCACCCTGGAAATCCCTCTACTCTCAACCCCTACCCTAATAATTCCCCACAAGAGACTGCATCTATGTTTAATTCTTACTTCATAGACTCTATTAGGAAACTTATTCAAACCTCTAAAGCCACTAGTCACTGCAATAGTATCACTTCTCTGCCAATAAAAAAGTCCTTACTGAAACCAGTCCCTATAAACTATATTAAAATTCTCCTCCTCAAACTAAAACCTTACTCTGTATCAGCAGACAACCTTCCTCCAGTGTACCTTAAGGCTGCAGCCCACACTATTGCCTATCCCTTTTCCATTCTCATAAACCATTCAATAAGGGAATCCACTGTTCCCTCATTATGGAAAAAAATTCTATACTATACCCCTTCACAAAGATGGTAACTCTACTGACCTTTCCAATTACCGGTCTATAGCTATACTGTCTCCTCTATCCAAAATCCTTGAGAAATGCATACATAAACAAATCCTTGACTACCTCATCTACCAAAACCTACTTTCACCTAACCAGCATGGCTTTTGACCACACCACAGTACCGCAACAGCCCTCATTTCCTTTACAAACTCTATCCCCCAGGCCAGAGAACACAACAAGCTGGTCTTCTGGCTCTTTCTTGATCTCTCCAAAGCTTTCAATACTGTCTCTCACCCTATCCTTCTTTCTAAACTCTCTCAACTCAATGTCTCTTCTCCAACTATCTCCAGGTTTCAAAGCTACCTTTTCAAAAGACTACAAACTGTTAAATGGCTCTCCTCCCTATCCCCCTTCCTCCCCATTATGATGGGAGGTCCTCAAGGACCAAGACTTGGTCCCTTACTTTTCAATATTTTCATAAATCACCTATACACTTCTTGCCCACAATCATCCCTAATACAGTACACAAACGACTCCACAGTCATCACCTCCTCCGATACTCTCCCTGACCTACATACCCTTACACAAAAGTTCTTCAACCTTACTGAAACTTGGCTTTTAAACAAGCAACTCACTCTCTCAACACAAATCCACTCCACTTTCACTGTCACATCCCTTAACACTACCATTAAAGCTGAAACCCATACTAAGCTTCTCAGTGCTATTATAGATGACCAACTAAAATCTGATCTATATGTATTCCACAGTATTAAGACCTCATCAAAAACAAGGTCTGTTGTACAGAAATAAAAAGTTCCTGTCAACTCATGATAGATGCTTGCCCAGGCTTACCTCTTCCCTAACCTACTATATTGTTCTCAAGTCCTAACTAACCTTCAATCAAATCTCGTCATAAAATTACAAACCACCTATAATAACGTAGTTAGATTTGCATTTAATAACCCATCTAGGTCACATCACTGTCTTGCTCTTAGTTCTCTAAACTGGCTAGAATTCCCCTCACCATCTTCAACTTTCACAACTTACCCTCATTCACCCCATCATACACAAACCCCTCTGCTCCACCCTGGTCTCCCTCTACACCCCCTTCGAACTATATGAAGCTGTGATCAATTGCACCTGGAACTTTCTAAACCAATAAGCTCTTTTGGACAAAAACTGTATAGCTATTTACCAGCCCTTTCATGGAACAAACCTCCCTTGTCTCTATAAAAAAATCAACCCAACACTTGACTTTAAGAAAGTTCTAAATAACTACCTTAATTCTACCTGGACCTGTCATTGTAAATATCCTATATGAGCTCTCTACCACCTTTCCCTCTCTTCCTACTGTGCTTTTTATTCTATAATTTGTCATCATATCCGATTCTCCTTATCCAAATACTCTCAGTATTCCCTTCTAATTCACTTCTTTCATACCCTCCTCATTAACTTCCACTTCTTATCCCCTCACTACTTGCCTACCTTTCCTATTTTCCTATTTTATTTACCATACCTCCTATTAAAACTTGTAATTTATGTTTAATCCCCATTTCTATAATCCCCTCCCTCTCCTAACCAACTCTCTACCAACTAGATTTCCTCTTTGCACACCATTACATATTTACTGCTCAACGCTTTTCTTGAACCTCTGGTTTACTTCAAAAATCATTGTAAATTGATGTGTGTAACTTTACTGTAACTGTATAATCTCCATGTCTTCTACTTCTGTTTCTCCCTAGCCATTCTGTTCTGTGATAAAATTGTGATAATTTCTGCTTAGTATATTTATGCACTGCTACTACTTCTCCTACTAGCTATATTTTTGTACCTCTCTTGCCATTCTGAGCTTTGATAAAGTGTGTGTTTATTCTTTGCTTAGACTATTTATGTATGCTACTGTTAATCCTATTAGTTACTGTAATGAAATAACTTCTTGTACTGTGAACCTTTTCTTCCTGGGCCTCCACTGAAAAAGGGCTTTTGCTCAGTCAGAATATCCTGGTTAACAAATGTCAAAAAAATAAAACTGATGGTGAACATCCCTCCTCAAAAACAGTGTCCCCCTCACACTATCAAATCAACAACACTAAGTACCTATGAAGTGGTAAGGGAACTGGGATCACAAGTTGACTGCAACCATAACTTTGACAACTATGTCTCTACTGTAGTAAGGAAAGCTTTCTATGCAGCCCACGATTAGTAAAAACATCGCCTCAAGAGCAAAGGAAGTTATGACCCCCCCTATATTCAGAAATTACCTGGCGCATAATTGAGTATAAGATGATCAAGGGGGTCCCAGCATGTGCCTTACACAGACCGACTAAAGTCCCTGTCACTATACTCTCTATCGTATTGACTTCTTAGGGGAGACATGCCTGGCCTACACAGCAATCCAAGGCCCAAACCTAATGAACTTGCTGCATATTCATAAATCAAATAGGACTCAGGCTACCCATCCCAGGGACCTAAATATAGCCTGCAACTTAAATAGGGCATGCTGGAGAAACAGATTTATCTCGCAGTGACTGCCATGTTTTTGGAACAGGCCATCAATTCATGTGAAACAGAGCACCTCTACAACACCGTTCAAGAGGCACCTGGATGAGTGTATGAGAGACCATAAATTATTATCGGAGATAGAGCCCACAACCCTCCTGGACATGGGCAGTCATCACTAAATGCAATATTGGGTACTGACTAGCATTTCTATGGTATTACACTGGGATGAAACAGGCTTAAAATGTCCTACTGGTCGATAGCCTAGAAAACTCCTATGATCCTGTGAATTGAAAAGTGTACTCACCTTTGTTACAAAAAATTGGAAAGAAAAGTGGTAAGTTAAAAGTCTGATTAAGAAAAGTCCCAGAAGCTACCAGAAGAAGAAAATTAGGGTTAGTATGAAGGGAAGCTTTGCCCTTGTGGAAGACCAAGTAGGGAGGCTTGCATGACAAAGCCTGTCTCTTGGAAATTCTTCTTGCAGAAGAGATTGGTACAAGGAAGATAGTTTTCCAGGACAGAAACTTCAAATTGGCAGAGGCTGCTCGCTCAATAGGGGGTTTGGTGAAAGCCTGAAGCATAACTGTATTATCTCAAGGAGGAACTGAATCTTTAACAGGTGGTCAAAGCAGAAATATTTCCTTTAAGAATGAATTGGACAACTTTAAAAGTGCAACAGGATTGTGGTTTTCCTTAATGGGAAAACTGAATACAGCTGCCATTTGAACTTTAATGGTAGAGAGCACCTTCCTGAAATAATCCTACATGAAAATCCAAAATAGAAGAGAGAAGTGCTGAAAATGATCTAACCCTTACAGAAAGCCCAAATAGTGAACCTTTCCACTTACTTCTGTAAACCTTCCTCATGTTAGGTTTCTGGGAAGACTGAAAGATATGTGGATACAGAAGCAGAAAATCTGGCATCTTTGGGCATCACCGAAACTGGAGGAACCACAACGTTACTTTTATAGCTATCTGGTCTCTGTGAGGCTGGCCGGACAAATGGCACACAATATCTGGATTAGGATCCAGCACCCAGGGAAGATGTCTTAGATGAGGCCAAATGTAGGGGAACTAAACCTGCAGAGGCCAGAAGGGGGCAACATGAATCCCCACTGTCTTGCATCGGATAGCTTTCTGTAGAAATTTGGTTGAGGGGAAAGGGAAGAAAGATGTACTACACCCAGGGTCCAACTGTGGCAACAGCATCCCTCCATTGACAGACTCTCCAGGCAAATCAAGCCAAGGTGACTGCTGCACTTGGTGTTTAGATAGGGAGCAAAAACTGTTGCAATATGACTGGCCCCAGTAGCTGGAAATCACTGAAGCGGCTGTTTTGTTGAGGGACAACTTATGAAGCAGAGCAATAGACCTGCATAGTTTGTCTGCCAAGACACCAGAACTCCCCAGATGTGTGCTGCCAACTGCCAAACCCTCATGGGAACTTCTATTCAGTGTTAGCACTAGTATCATCACTCCTTCCCCTGTATATCTAATACTATTGTTCCCTGATAAGGAACCCCAGTAAACCTTAGATAAATATAAGTTTACTTTAATGTTAGTGCTCGCAAACCTGCAGTATTTATAGTCTGTGCACCAACATTCTACACAGTATTTCAGCTGTTCAACAGCACTAATCTCACTCTTCTTACCTCTAAATCATATTTTATAAGACACCTAATCATGGATAAATGAAAATATTTCACAAGAAACCATCATCCTAGGTAACACCAACATTAACTGGCAAGCTCTAACTACAAACTCCCCAATCAAGAGCATAAATCTACATGGCTTTACACAACTTATAACCCCCTAACCATGGCCTGTCTACTCCTTCAAAATCAACCCTAGACTGGATAATAGTATACCACCCTCAAAATTACTCAAATTCAGGTACACTACCTAACATACGAAGCGAACATCTTCCTGCATACACCCACCGAATGCACTCTCAATCAAAACTCTGTCTTACAAAACTTACAGAAATCTCACACACTTTAACCAAGACATGTTTTAAAACTCCACAACTGGGCCCTTCTACAAACACTTCCCTTAAATGATGCCATTCACTATTTTAATAATGTTTTTCGGGATACCCTCAATAGTCTAGCACTCATGCAAACCAAAAGAGCAAAAGTTAACCATGCCCCATGGCTAACAAAAATAACTAAACAAAGCCTCCTTCAAATAGACTAAGCCTGGAAACAATAGTGAAAAAACAAAACAAAATGAACTTGAATTCAAGCAACTAAGAAATAAAGCAAAAAATTAGTCATAAAAGACAAAAAAATTATTTCTCTTCCAAGCTATCCTCCCTACACAATAACCCCAAAAAAGTTTGGAAATCTGTCTCCACTCTAATTAATCCCAGCACCTTACAAAACCCTGCTCCTTAAACTGATAAAAATCCACAACAAATTGCCCACAAATTCAATACCCATTTCATTACTACCATCCAAAAGCTAAAGACACACCAATAAACCTTAATTCCCTCAATACAAATTATCCTAAATTAGACAACAACCTCTTCTCTTCATAAAAGTTATGGACGGCACAGTGGTGCAGCGGTATTGCTGTCGCCTCACAGCAAGAGGTTCTCTGGTTTGATTCTCGGCTGGGATGCCTTCTGTGCTGAGCCTGCATGTCCTCCCTGCATTCGTGTGGATTTCGTCCAGGTGCTCCGATTTCCTCCCATGTTATAAAGACATGTGTCTGGAGCGTTTTTCCCCGTGCCTCCGCTGAAAATTGGCTTCGTTCCAAGTCAGACTTTCCCAGTTAACAAATGTTAAATAAAAAAATAAAAAAAGTTCTACGCATTCAACTCCCTCCTTTACTATTCAGCCAGTACCCACCTTTCTTATACTCAAACTCCTATCCAAGCTGAAACCCTGTTATCTGTCCACCGACAATCTACCCCCTGAATTTCTACAACTTGCAGCAAAAACAATCGCATATCCTATTAGCATTCTTATAAATTGTTCTATCTCTGAATGTTATGTTCCCCACCTATGGAAAAATCCATTACTATTACACTTCATAAAGGTGGAAGCTGCCACGATCTCTCAAATTACCGTCCAATCTCAATACTCTTACCACTATCAAAAATACTGGAAAAATGTGTACAGATCCAGTTTCTCAAATACCCATCTACCAATAATCTTCTTGCCCCTACCCAACACGGCTTCCGACCCAACCACAGCACTTTCACAGCCCTACTATCTTTTATGGATACTGTCAATAAAGCCATTGACACAGGCTACCCTACCTCAGTAATCTTACTAGATCTATCAAAAGCCTTCGATACTGTATCCCACACTAAACTCCATAAACCAACTATCCAATCTAGGCTGCTCCCCTCATCTATCACTTGGTTTTCCTCTTATCCACATAATAGGGAACAATCAGATGGCAAAACCAGCAATCTGAATATCAGCCAAATATCATCGCAGTCCCACAAGGATCAATACTAGCGCCCTTACCTTGCTCAATGACCTGCACAAAGTCTCTCAACAAAGTAGCCTCATCCAATGCGCAGATGATTCTACAATCATCTCCACTGTCAACAACTTCTCAAATCTCCTGACAATCACTCAAAAGGCTTTCTCAACTACAGAAGCCTGGCTAAATAATGCACAATTACTGCTAAACCCCCAAAAGACCAAACTATTATGCACAATTACTGCTAAACCCCCAAAAGACCAAACTATTACTTTTCTCCACAAAATAACTATATATACAATTCAGGATCTTCTCTCTAAATAATACCAAAACTGAAATCGTAAATACAGTAAAATTATTAGGTATAACTGTCAATGATGAGCTCACCTTTGAACCACATATTCTGAGCAAAATAAAGAAAACTTTTAGTTATGTACTTACCATAACTTCGGATGTATGGGATCCATCTCGCCTACATTCATAACTGATGGGTTCGGAGCCGATCCATCGGCTCCGACTCGGCCAACTAGTATACTAGAACGAAGTCTGTTATTGGCTGGGCTACCCTCTATCCCAGGATGCACCACACCTGCTTCCCCAGATCTTGTTTGTTCGCTTTCATACTTACATGCAAACACAGAAAAATACCAGTTACTCCAACCAACTAAAGTTCTTCAAGAGAAGATCTCCAAATGGACCAACATTTCTTCTAAATCCGAATGGAAGGGGGAAAGGAGGGTGGAGTGCGAATGAATGTGGCGAGATGGATCCCATACATCTGAAGTTATGGTAAGTACATAACTAAAAGATGTAATGGGATCCTATCTCCTACATTCATAACTGATGGGACAGCGTCCTAGCACCTAAATCCCGGGTGGCTCATTGGAAAACACTCCTGAGAACTGTGGAACCAAAGGAAGCCCTGCCTCGAGAAGCCACATCTATTTTGTAATGAGAAATGAAAGTGTGCGGAGAAGTCCAGGTAGCCGCAGCACAAATATCATCTATTGATAATTTGGAGTGGAATGCTACAGAAGTAGCCATTGCCCTGGTAGAATGAGCCCTGACTGGAAAGGGAAGCTCTTTGTCAGCCTGCGAATAAATGAAACAGATGCAATCTTTAATCCATTTGGCTATGGAGGTTTTAGCCACTGGTTGACCCAACCTGTTTATTGCAAAGGACACAAACAGTTGATTTGACTTCCGTCTGAGTAGTCCTGTTCAAATAAAACGCAGTTGTCTATCGACATCCAACTGATGAAAGATATATTCTGCTATTGGAGAATTTGGGAAAAAATACAGGGAGCTCTAGGGACTGTTGAATGCAGAAAGAAGATGCTACCTTTGGTAAAAAAAGAGGGATTTAATTTAAGGGACACACTATCTTTGTGAAAAATCAAATAAGGAGGATTAGAACAAAGAGCCTGGAGCTCTGAAACCCGCTTGGCCGAAGTTATGGCCACTAAAAAAGCGGTCTTCCAAGACAGGAATTTCATATCACAGGTAGCTGCTGGTTCAAAGGGGCAGGCAGTTAAGGCAGCCAGGACCATATTTAGGTCCCAAGGGGGCACAGGATGAGATATCGGGGGCCTAAGGAGCCACGCTCCTTTAAGGAAAGACTTGCAAAGCTTGTTTGCCATTAATGAAGGTTCAAAAGAAACATGAAAATTAGAGATGGCCGCTAGCTGAACCTTAATCGTGGAAACTGAAGAGCCCAACTGAAAAGAGAGGCCAGGAAATTTAAGACCTCCGGTACTGGGGCAGTAAGAGGGTCTATACCTCGTGCCCAAAGGGCAAACCTCTTCCATTTGCTGGAATACAGTTTGATAGTGGAAGGTTTGTGAGAAGAGGACAAAATGTGGATAACCTCCGGAGAGAGGGAACTGTCCTGACTAAGGATGGAAGTGGAGTAACCAAGCAGCCAACCTCAAGGACCTGAGAGATGGGTGAGACTGTCCTGACTGATGAGTCAACAGGTCTGGCACCGGGTCCAGACACCATGGACCTTCCACTGCATACCTCCAAAGGAAGGGGAACCAAACCTGACGAGGCCAGTGCGGGGCAATCAAAATCATGTCGCTCTCCAGGTAAATTGCCTTCTGTATCACCCTCGGAAGGAGGGGAACCGGAGGGAAGGCATAAAGGAGACCGGGGGGCCAAATGTGGGTTAGAGCGTCCCTGGGAATCTGTCCCTGAGAGAGAGTCAGAGTGAAGAACTCTCTGCACTTCGCATTGTGGGGGCTGGCAAACAAATCGCAGCAAGGGAGACCCCATTTGGCGAAGATTTTCGCAGCCACTCTTTGGTTGAGGGACCACTCGTGGGGTAACAGGATAGTCCTGCTTAGTCTGTCCGCAATCACATTGGATTTCCCCGGGATGTGCGTTGCCATTAGGAAGCGGTTGGTAGCTACCGCCCAGTGCCAAAGTCTCATGGCTTCTCTGCACAGTGGGTACGACCTGGTCCCGCCTTGCTTGTTTATATACCAAACTACCGACATGTTGTCGGATAGGATAGCAATCAGACCTTGCGGGAGAGCGTGATGGAGAGCTTGTAGTACCAGTAGCACCGCTCTCATTTCCAGGATACTGATGTGTAAATGTGCTTCCTGGGGTTGCCATGTGCCTTGGACAGACCTGTCCAGATAATGACCCCCCCCCCGCCCTACCTGGGAGGTGTCCGTGGTCACAGTGGCAACGGGGGAATGAAGGATAAAAGGTCGCCCCTGGTCGAGATTGGATTGGAGGAGCCACCAACGCAGATCTCGATGGCAACTTTCCGTAATCATAACCAAGTGGTTCAAGGGAAGTTCCTGATAGGACCATTGAACCGAAAGTAGCCAATGCAGCACTCGCATGTGCAGTCTGGCTAAGGGGACTAGGAGAATAGTTGATGCCATCGACCCCAATACCTGCAGAATCAGATTGGCCGGAGCTCTTGATAGGGGGAGGCAGGATCGAACTTGATTCTGCAAAACCTGAATCCTTTCTGCCGGTAAGAAGGCACGCATCCTTCTTGTGTCTAACTCTGCGCCTATAAAGGTAATACGCTGAGATGGCTGTAGCACAGATTTTTCCCAGTTGAAAGTGATTCCTAGGAAACAGCCCAAGCTGACTGTGGCCATGAGCGACTGAATTAGTAGATGCTTGGAGGTGGCAGTAAGGAGCCAGTCATCTAGATATGGAAACACTTGGAATCCTAGACTTCTCAGGTGAGCAGTCACCACTGCCACACACTTGGTGAACACCCTGGGGGCTGTGGTGAGACCAAAGGGCAGTGCTCGAAACTGGAAATGACTGTCTCCCAGGCAGAAGCGTAAATGACTCCTGGACTCTTGACTTATCAGAATGTGATAGTAAGCGTCCTTGAGATCTATGGAGCACATCCAGACATCCTTCTCCAATAGTGGGAGAATGGACTGAAGAGTGACCATTCGAATTTGGACTTTTCACAAAGCGATTCAATGAACTGAGGTCCAAAATGGCCCTGAAGTCCCCTGTCTTTTTGGCACCAAAATAGTCTTGAGTAAGTTCCTGATCCGATCTGTTCGTGGGGACAGGCTGGATGACTCCTTTTCTAGCAGCTTTGAAACCTCTATTGCTGCTTGATCCCGCTGACTGGGTGGCACGTCCGGGATTTCCTTGAAGGAAGGGGGCTTGATGAAGGGAATGAGATAGCCTCCGGTAATAATCCGAGCACCCACTGGTCGCTGGTAATAGCTTCCCAAGCCTGTGGGTGTTCATAAATGACCCCGACTGGCTCCGGAGCTGCACAGTCGGGCACCAACTCAGGGACGTTGAGCGTAGGAGGAACCACAAAAGGAATCGTGGTCTCCAGAGTTACGGGGGCCTCTGCCACCTCTGGGACGGCGTCTTCCCGAATCCCCCCCCGCCTCTAGAGGGGGGAATCACTGGGTGGAGTAGGGAAAGACCTCTGAGTTTTCCTGAACCACATTTTCCCTCCTCTCTGGGCCTTGGGGTAAGGCCTAGAGGGAGCGGAAAAACGGGCCCCAATGGCAGTCAAGGTCTTCCCCTCCTGCTCGCACCGAGTCAGTGTGTCCTTCACCTTGGGTCCAAACAAAGAGGACCCATCAAAAGGGGCGTCGGCGAAGGAAGACTTGAAAGCCTCCAAAGGAACACAAAGCGTAACCAGGCGTGTCTCCTAAGGGCCACGCCTGTTCCTGCTGCTCTACCCCCCGCATACGAGATGAGCCTCATGGACGAGTTCACAATGGATGATAAGGTAGTCATCTGGGCGCCAACAATGTGGGCTAACGCCTCAGGTAGATTACCTGTGAGGGACTCACCTAGCTCTTTAAGGAGGTCCCTTTGGAGCCTAGTAAAATGACACAGTTAATTCAGCGACCATAAGGTAAAGGCCGCTGAAGAAAGGGTACGCTTCCCGTACCTATCCATGCTCCTGTAATCCTTATTAGGAGGGTGGACAGACGTTGAAGCCTCTGCCACGTCCTGCTGTGTGGCAGATGCCACCACCATCGCATCTACAGGAACTCCTTTCGTTAAAAATTCCTTTTGAGGGGGGCTGAAAGGAATTTGTTGGGTCTTGCAGGCACCGGTTCCACAGAGTCAGGGTGCTCCCAAGCCCTTCGAGAAATTAAATCAAGTAACTCATCAAGGCGGAGACACCCAGGAGGCGGAGGGCTGGGCCCCGAAGGCCTTGAGGAAGACTGACTCCTCAGCGGAAGGGGTTTTGGCCTGCCAATCTCCTCTCTGTCTCAGAATCTCAAGGATATACGAGAAAGAGACATCATCCGAAGATGATTTTGGGGACCCCTGCGCATCATCGAGGTCAGTGTCAGATGTGATAGACTCATCTTGGGAGTCCACGTGCTTCCTCTTGCACAATTTCTTCCGTGGAGGCTCATCCGAAGCGGTTTCGGACGGACCCCCCGGAAGAAGGGAACCCCCCACGGGGGTATCCTCAGGCCCTGGGACCCCACTGTCATGGGACTGCAGTACGCCAGAAGCACCAGTCTCTAGGTCTAGGGACGGTGAGATGGAAACCTGCTGAGCTGGCAAGGACATGGCCAGCGCGCTCCTCATGGCCTCAAAGGCAGGACCTCCAGACTCCATGGAGGTCACTGGCCGAGAGACCACGATGGCACTAGGAATCCCCGCAGCCGATGCTCCGAGGGGAAGACTAGGCACTGAGGCACCTAGCTCCAAGATGTTCCCCTCGGCCCCGGCTGAGGAAGTCCCGGTACCGAACCCCGAACCCGAGGACAGGGTAGGAACAATGGTCGGAACCGATAAACTCCGAAGGGGTCTTGGTTCTGACTGTACGTCTCCGCCTTGCTCCCACTTCACCGACCCCAACGGCCCCGAGGAAGTTGGAGGAGGAATCAAAGCCGAGGGGTATTGGCTCCGGGGCCGAATGGGCTGGAGCCGAGACCATTTTTGCGAAAACCGGAGACTGGAAAAGCCTCTGAATAACTCTATCCAAATCCGAATCAGATAATTTGGAGGATCTAGAGGAAATAGAAAGGGGCCGAGACGACTTCTCTCTCGGCTCAGACAAGGTAGGGGACCGGCTCCGAAAGGGCTCCAACACTATCGGCGCCGGATCCAACACAGTATGAATAAGGATCGGCGCCGAAGGAGCTTTCAGAGCCGAGGGGGAAGAGTCTGAGCTGCACACCTCCATCGGCTCCGAGACCAATGGAACCGAGGGAGGTGATTCGCCTCTCGATGCTCCAACCTGCGGCTCCGAAACTAATGGAGCCGAGGAAAGAGGCATCGAGGCAGACCCTTCGACCCTCGGCTCCGAAGTCAGTGGAGCCGAGGAAGAAGAGGTCGACCTATGCTTCTTAGTAGTCGGCTCCGACGGACTGGTCGGAGCCGACGACCTTTTCTTTTTAGAAGCAGTAGCAGAAGATGAAGCCAAAGCTTCCTCAAAGGAGGGCTTAATAAGGCCCTTCAGGATTAATTTATTTTTGCGTTCTTGAAGAACCCTAGCGGAAAAGGCATGGCAAACACTACATGTCTCTTGCAAATGCTTTGGCCCTAAACAATAAATGCAAATGGCATGACTATCCGTGATAGACATTTTATAATTGCACTTAGTGCACTTTTTAAAACCAGATTTCTGCTCTTTAGACATTTTCACCAACAAACTAATGGAATAGTGGAACAATCTAACTGCCACACAAAAAACAGTACTTCACCAAAAACTTTAAAGCGCGAGAATAGGGCGCGAGCCCTCTGAACACAAGATTTACCTCACAAGGAGAAAGAACAACAACAAAGGGAACACAACGGGCAAAAGCCCTCTAACTTAAACGGGCTTTACCCGGAGAAGAAAAAGGAATAAAAACAGACAACACACTCACTCCACTAAGAAGGGCAAAGGCCCTCTAACTTAAACGGGCCTTGCCCGAAGTACCAACAGATACAAAAATGCCAATAACACTCAAACAATACACAAACTTAAGAATAGCTGTTAAAACAGCTGTTGATTGAATTTATGAGGAAACCCCAGGTCAAAAGACCAGAAAAAAGAAGAAAATACACTTAGCTCCAGCCAAGCCGAGACCACGTCTAGCTTGATAAAGCGGCAAACGAGATCAGGGGAAGCAGGTGTGGTGCATCCTGGGATAGAGGGTAGCCCAGCCAATAAGAGACTTCGTTCTAGTATACTAGTTGGCCGAGTCGGAGCCGATGGATAGGCTCCGAACCCATCAGTTATGAATGTAGGCGAGATAGGATCCCATTACATCTCATTTCAAACTAGGGAAGCTTTACTGTCACAAACTATCTGGACAACCACACGAAAATCAAACTGGCCACTACCCTACTTATCCCTTCTCTGTTATATGGCAGTGCCATTTTTACTAACCATCACTCATCACTGAGCAATACACTGAAAGCCTGCTATTATAAAATAGCCAAATTTGCCTCAGCAACCGTTCCCACCATTGCCAGGCAATTTCAGAATTGAATTGGCTTGACTTTTCCTACTATCTCGACTATGCCCAACTAACTCTAGGGCATAAACTCATTTTCAAAACCAACTCCATTCCTGTACTCTGCTCCATCCTTCATACATATACTCCAACAAGAACCCTCAGATCCTCCAACAAAATGCTTTTAAATGTAACCAAACCCAACAAAAGAGCTGGACAATGCTTATATTCCCACTGTAAAGCTAAACTTTGGAATTCCCTACCCTCCCACGTAACCCAAATAGAATGTTTGAAAAAATTTAAATCAGCACTAAAAAGCCACTGCCTAGATAACCCTCACTGCACCTGTAATACCAACAAACCACCTTAGAAAATTAAAGATACCATATTGGCAAACCACACACTGAATGGTAGTCAAAGCTCAGATAAACTCAAGTACATCCTGGACACCCACTATGATATGTGCTCTGCATTTGTTTTGATTAATTCTCTATCCTACTGTACAATATCCAGTTTTTATTAACTCATAAAAGCAGAACTTGTCTTGTTACACACTGAAACCTTTTGTCTACTAATATTGTTTAAAACTGTAATTTTCAAAAGTTAATTTTTCCTAAACATATGTAACCTCTGTACTATTTTTGTTATAACTGTAATTGTTGTGGGGCTTTTCTCCCCAGCCCTCTACTGAAAATGGGTTACGTTAACCCAGTGGACTTTCCCGGTCAACAAATGTCAATAAATAAACAACAATAAAATAAATTCTCTGCACAGCGGGGTATGAATGGGCTCACCCTCATTTATGTACCAGCCTACCACCCTGTTGTCAGTTTGGAAACAAATCACACCTTTGGGGAGAGAGTCCTCAAATGGAAAGTATGCAGGCTGATGTGACACTGACAACTAAAATGCCAAGGTCCACTGTAGCACACTCATGTAATACCTTGCCTGCAGAACCAGAGCAATAGATGCAAGAGTCAATCCAAAAAGATAAAGTATTCTTGCTGATGGATTGTCTGAGACACAAACTCATGAGGCAAGAAGATGGAGTAGTCAAGCTCCAGCAATCAAGGATCTCATCTATGACGTCATGTTTAGTTGGTAGCCTATAAACCCCTTTGCCTGTCTTGGAGTCAGTTGGCTTTTTGCCAGTTTTACAGTGATTCTTAAATGGTGAGAAAACGGAATCAAGACATCTTGTTACTGAATCAGTTGATCTCTGCTGGCAGCAGTAAGAAGCCAGTTATCTAAATATGAAAACACCCTAAACCCACTCAGTCTTAGTTAAGCTGCTATGATGGCCACGACATTTGCTGAACACCCTAGATGCTGTGGTGACAGCACAGGGCAGTACTCCGAACTGAAAATGACTGGCCCCCAGCTGAAAGTAGTAAAACCTTCTGGATTGCTTTGCTATCTTCACATGGCAGTAAGTATTCTGAAGATTTATAGACCACATCCACTCATCCTTCCTCAGAAAAGGCAAGATGGACTGTACAGTCACCATCCAGAACTTTGAGTGATAAACTGATTTAAGTGGCTGAGGCATACATTTTTGTTTTTGGGTCCAAAAAGAATCTTGAATAGATGCTAGATCCTTGCTGGTCTGGTGGGATTCTCCTGGATGACACCCTCTGTTGGTTAGAGGGAAAGCAAAGTGAATAACACAGCTTCTAGTGATTACTTTCTGTACCTAAGAATCCTGAGTGATGCTAGCAAGGTGCGAGGGTGCTGAGATAAGCACCTATCTTGAATAGATGCTAGATCCTTGCTGGTCTGGTGGGACTCTCCTGGATGACACTCTCTGTTGGTTAGAGGGAAAGCAAAGTGAATAACATAGCTTCTAGTGATTACTTTCTGTACCTAAGAATCCTGAGTGATGCTAGCAAGGTGCGAGGGTGCTGAGATAAGCACCCCTCAACTGCCACCACAGTGTGGCAAGCCCTTCAAACATTCAGGAGAGTTGGAAGGGTTTCTCAGGGAAAGAACCATGAAACCTTGGATTTTGCGGACCACCTCTGCTCCTAGGGTGACACCCATCGAAGTCTCGGGGACAGGGCTGCTATTATACCAGAAGAGTCCTTGTCAAAATTCTAGGATTTTCAAAAAATACAGTTGTGTACACTTACCATAAATGTAGATGTTAAGAGTGGATTCACTGTTGCAGTCATCACACTTGGGTCATCTGCCTGCAGGTAGACCTCAGTCGGCCAGAATACCAGAGACTTAGTATTTCTGCGTCAGTTGCTGTTGCTCCAGGACTGACATCAGATTGTCAGGGGTATAAAAACAGGCAGCCAACGCCATTACATCAGTTTTTCTTGCCCCAAATGTCAGGAGCCCCCCAAATAGGGAGCTAAGTTGTGGTGGGGAAAACACCACCAGTAAAAAAGTAAATACCAATACCCCTGAAAGGGGTGAGTAATAGACAGAGAGAGAGAGAGAGAGAAGGGGGCTGGAGGGAGGGAAACCAGGACTGCAACAGTGAATACACTCGAACATCTACATTTATGGCAAGTGTACACAACTGAACTATGTTCTTCGTGTTTCACTGCTGCAGTTATCACACTTGGGTTGATTCCCAAAGCTTAAGAAAGGGTGGAGGCAAGTCAAGAAGAGTTGGGGATGGCTAGTATGCCCTGCAGGACTGCTGTTGCAAAACCCGCCCTGGATTTGGAAAAGACAGGCAGGTGGTAATGCTTGGTGAAGGTGTGTACAGAACTCCAGGAAGCAGCTTCCAGGATGTCCCTGGTAGGGACTCCCCTGAGGAATGCTGTAGAGGTAGAAGTTGCCCTAGTGATATGTGTTCTGACCCCCTGAGGGGTTGGTTTCCCATGGTGCTTGTAGCATAAATGGATGCAGTGTGCTATCCATTTGGAAATTGTTTGCTTTGAAATGGCCTTGTCCTCTGCCCCTGGTGCAAAGCTGACTAGCAACGGTCAGATTTCCTGAAGGGCTTAGTCCTATCAAAGTAGAATCTGAGCTGTCTGTGCAAGTCCAAAGAGTGCAGGATCCTTTCCCCTTTATTTTGAGGATTAGGGAAGAAGGTTGGCAAATGGATAGATTGGTTGAGAGCCACACTGGACACCACCTTAGGCATAAAGGAAGGGTTAGCCCTGAGGGAAACCCTGTCAGCATGGAAAATAATGAAGGGTTCCACAGCCATAAGTGCTTGTAGCTCAGACACTCCTCTAGCTGAAGTGATGGCCAGAAGCAAGGCTGTTTTCCAAGAGAGGAATTTTAACTCTGCTGATGCTGCAGGCTCAAATGGGGGTAGTGTGAGCTTTACCAGTACAAAGTTAAGGTCCTAAGCAGGGGTGGGTGCTTTCCTTGGTGGCCTTAAGTTGTTTGCCCCTCTTAGGAACTGTTTGATAAGAGGGTGAGAGAATAGAGGTGGCTCAGTGTTGTAATGAGCTGAAATGGCAGAGGCATGGATCTTAATGGAGGAGGATAGGCCTCTGTGGAGTAGGTCTGCTAGTAATTAAGGATTAGAGGCAAGGAGAGCAGTGCTGTGTCCTCTCTCCTTTAGACTGAGTCCAGGAACAATATCTTTTCCACTTATCAGCATAGGATTTCCTTGTACTGGGTCTTCTGGCTTCAAGAATGGTGTGCAGCACCTGCTTGCTTAGGCTGGTCACTGGAGGAGAATTTAAGGAATAAGCCAGGCTGCAAGATTCATGGTTTTCAGACGTGGATGCAAGATCTGTCTCCCCTGCTGAGTGAGGAGGGGTTGGTTCTGGGGTAGGTGCCAGGGTGGCACCGGTGACAGGCTGCGCAGTAGTGGGTACAAGTGCTGGCATGGCCAGTCCGAGGCAATCAGGACTGTCCTTGGTCTGTCCTGTCTTATCTTGAGTAATATTCTTGAGAGAAGAGGCAGAAGGGGGAATCCATAGATTGAGAGTTTTTCCCACTAGAAGGATAGGGCATCCACTTTCCAGGCCCTGCTGTGAGGTGTCCTGGTACAGAATTTGATGAGCTGGTGATTGCAGGTGGAGGCAAAGAGGTCCAGCTCTGGGGTCCTCCTTGTCTGGATTACAATATTGAAGGTGCTGGGGTCTAATTGCCACTCGTGTGAGTCTAGAAGATTTCTGCTTATGTCTACCAGAGAGTTTTGTTTGCCTGGCAGGAATTGAGCTTGCAGATGAATCTGCATGTCCAAGGCCATGTTCCACAGGGCCATGGCTGGCCTGCAGAGTGGGTAAGAGTGGGTTCCCTCCTGCTTGTTGATGTACCACATAACTGTGGTGTCTGTTTTTACCAGCAGGGGTCCTGGTGAGAGTAGGGACCTGAAAGCTGTCAGAGCATGCTGAACAACTAGCATCTCTTTTTGGTTGATGTGCAGACGAGTTTGACTTCGGCTCCAGTGGCTCTGAATGCATCTGTCATCCAGGTGTGCCCCCCAGGCATAGTCTGATGTGTCTGTTAGGGTCTGGGCGGCGTGGGGTTGAGTAAAGGGAAGTCCCTTGTTGTGGTTGCATACTGCTGTCCACCAAAGAAACTCTGTCCTTAGACAAGGTATGACAGTTTCCAGGTCCTGAGAATGTTGGCACCAAAGACCTTTTAAGTACCACTGAAGTTTACTCATATGCAGTCTGGCATATGGAATTAGTAAGATGCAAGAGGCCATGAACCCTAGGGCCTGCAGGATTTTCCTTGCAGATAGCTGAGTTCCGGTGGCCATTTGAGCGAAGAAGCCTGTCAGATAGGCTTGTTTTTCTGGAGTAAGGAATGCCATCTGGGATGCTTTTCTTTGATAGTGCACCCCAGGGAGGTTAGAAGGTTCTTTACAAATGTCAGGTGCTGCAACAGCTGTTCCTGTCTGCCTGAATCTGGTAATTATCCAAGTATGGGTAAATGTGAATTTTTCTCTGTCTGCAATAAGCAATGGCCGGAGCCAAGCATTTTGTGAATACTCTGGGAGCAGTGGATAAGCCAAAGGGAAGTGCAGAAAACTGATAATGCATAGATCCTGCCCTGAAACATAGGTATTTCCTGCACGAGTCTCTGATAGGGTTGTGCAGATGGGCTTCTTTTAGGTCTAAGGTGGCTAATCAGGTATCTTTGGACAGCATAGGAAGAAGGTGCTGAAGGGTGAGCATTTTGAATTTTGATACCACCAGGAAGGTGTTTAGAGTGGGAAGATCTAGGACTGGGCGCCAAGTGCCCTCTCTTCTGGGTACCAGGAAAAGTCTGGAATAGAACCCATGACCTATCTGTTCTGCCGGAACAAGTTGAATTGCCCTTATGGAGAGCATGGACTGAACTTGGTTTTGTTCCTCTGCCCACTGGCTTTGAGGAAGGTCTGGGAACCCTTTTGGGGTTGGCAGTGAGAGGAACTAAAATGTGTACCCCTGAGATACAATGTTGAGGACCCATTGATCTTTGGTGATGGAGGTCCAGTTTTTTGCATGATGGGCAAGTTTTTCCTCCTAGGGGCATGAGCAGTTGGACAGAAGTGAGGAGTGGAATAGAGAAGTCATTGTGAATTCTTTCTGTAAGGGGGTGGCTTAGCACTCCCTGTTTTTGAAGTGGAGGCACTCCATTGCTTAGATCTCTGCATACCCTGAGACTGAAGTCTGGGGGGTCTAGTTTAAGATGGCCTTGAGGGGGCTGGAAAGTACCAATGTTTCGAGGGGTAATGCCTCCTGAATCTAGGAGGCTGCACTTGCAAGAAATCTTTGACTGTCTGCATAGATTTAGCCTTTTCTTCCATCTTTTTTAGAACCTCTTCCGCTTCGGTGTCCAAACAGATTGTCCTGTTCAAAGGGGCATCTAGTGATTTTGATTTGACATGGTCTGGCAAGGTCTGCTCCTTAAGCCAAGCATGCCTTCTCAGTACAGAACCAGTGACTGCTGCCCTGCAAGATGCTTCTAGGGCATCAAAACCACATTCCAAAGTATGCTTGCTGACTTGGCTTGCAGAATGCATAAGCTCTTGTAATTCTTTATTTTCTGCACAGTCTGTAAAGGTATGTCATTTTTGCTTAAGTTCCATAACATGTTGCTGGTATTTCAGCATGTGACACTGGCAATTCAATGCCCTAATGGCGAGAGTTGCAGAGGTCTATACTTTTTTACCCATCTGTCTAAAGCTCGGGAATCCCTGTCTGAAGGGGTTGGATTCTTAGCTGCAGTTGCTTTTTTACCTTTAGGCCCCTGGGAAATGACCTCTGGGTCAGCAGTTGGATTTTTCAAAAGAAATTTGTGAGAGTCAGGGACTCTGTAGTACCTGTCTGGTTTTCTTGGAGCAGGGGGTAAAGTATCAGGAGTTAGGCTGGATTCCATAAAAGCATCATTCACAACATCCAGAACTGGCGGTATTGCTAAAGGTCTATGTTGTGGCAAATCTAGAAATTCTCTGAGTCTCTTTTTGGACTGAGGATAGTCTTGGCATTCCCAGTGGAAACGCTCTGTTAAAGTATGTAGGGTTTCACCAAAAGAAAAACCCTCTGGAGGGGAAGCAGAGGGAATAGATTTCTCTGCATCTGAATCCTCATAAGGAGATAAAGGCATGTCTTCATATTCAGAAACCTCAGAGTCGTCGGACTCTTGGTCTGTTAAAGCTGCTGGGGACAGGTCTCTTTCTCTTGGCAGGAAAAGCAATTGATGTTGTGGCAAGGAAGCAGGTGCTTGAGTTTGGGTTGTCGTTTTTTTAGACGTAGCTCGTACTCTTGGCCTTAAAAACTCGGTAGTTTTAGACAAAACTGAAGATGCGAAAGAAGTCGTCAGTTTGTGTCGAATACTGGTAGTGCAAAGAACTTCCTCAAAAGTCGGTGCCTGCACAGCAGCTCCAGACCCATCCAAGGTAGAGACGTCTGCAGGTTCCATAGTCAAAGAGTCTTGAGGCATACAGGACTCCAAACGGGTCTCTGTAGCGGCCTGAGAATCCACTGAAGCTGTCATCAGGGGCTGCGAAAGTGCCTCAGAGTACCAACGAACTGGCGACTAGCTTAATGGAAGTGTCATTGGCAGTTTTGGACCTGTGCGGTCTGTCTTTATCCTTCTTTTTTTGGAAGATCGGTAATTGGATGACTTACCGAAGCCATTTTGGAATACGGAGATCGAGAGCGAAAATATTTAGCGACAATAAGGGCCCAACAATGAATAGTTCGGGCATTGAACAAAGCACAAAACCGACAGCGAGGTATGTCGTGGTTTGGGCTTAAACAGGTAACGCAGTAAGAATGGAAATCTCGGTGTGGTATTTGCTTTCCACAGGCGAGACAATTGTTAACTTTTTCTGACACCAGAGCAAGAAAAAAGCATCCCCAATGGGGTTATTTAGCTTTAGAAGACTTCAGGATGATTCAATTCAGAAAAGAAAACTCAGGTAGTGGCCGACCGGCACTGGTGCGAACTGCTTCTGCTTCGGGCTCCTCGGCAAGAAAGACTGGTGTAATGGCGTCGGCTGCCTGCTTTTATACCCCTGACGACCTGACATCAGTCCTGGAGCGACAACAACCGACACAGAAATACTATGTCTCTGGTATTCGGGCCGACTGAGGGCTACCTGCAGGCTGATAACCCAAGTTTGATGACTGCAACAGTGAAACACAAAGAACATCCAGAGCTTCTTTCAATCCTTCCTGTTCTGGGAGAAAGTCGTTTGGGGTGGAAAAACATATTTCCACAGGTGACAGAGCCTTGCCCTCTTGCTCACTTCTGGTGATTGTCTATTTTTTTTACCTTGGGTGTGAAAAGAGTTGACTCATAAAATGAGGCACTCATGAAGGACTCCTCATAACTTTCTGCAAACTCAGACATGCATCCATGCATTCTGACAAATAGCAATGCTGGTGCCTGCTGCGCAAGCAGTGCCATCTGCCACACTGGAAAGAAGTCTTTGTGACTAAAAGATATATTCTGACATGAGCAAGGATATGTTTTTACATTGTCCCAGCCATCTGTGTTAATCGATTAAAGGGTAGATGACTGGGACAGTGTAAAAACATATCCTTGCTCATGTCAGAATATATCTTTTAGTCACAAAGACACAAGCAGAACACACATTTTCGCAAAATTAGCTGACAATTAGCTACACAACACAGGTAGCTAAAAGCAGCAGTCCCAGACAGGAAACCTCAGATATTGAAAACAAAAATACTGGGTTTCTTAAAAGGGAAATATTGTTTTAAAAATAAAAATAAATAATATTTTCATAAAAGGGCAACAACTGGTGTGTGGAGGGGTTCTCCAATGGGGATGCTTGTCTGCCAGAAATGAAGCTCTTAGCACAGTGCTGCTCCTGTAAAGCTCCAGAGATGCTTCTCCTCGAGGCAGCAACAAATAAAAAAAATCTTCACTCTGACTGCTGATTTCCCTCCTTGGGGATAGCCTAATTCAGAAGAGGAAATTAAGGTGTCTGTGGGGGGGTGCAAGTTAGAGCTTTGTGAAACTGGATGTTTCTTATGCAGGGAAACAATCCATATAGCCTAAAAGCTACTGAAGAAGTTTGAAGGACGAACATAAGGGCATTTTCCAAGTCAGGAACTATAGTCCACCATCAAGCTAGCAGACAAATCTTTTGATCACAGAGAGGAGGGTTTCTTTACAGGAGAATGGACAAGCAAAATGTTTTAAATAACTACCTGGTTAGCCTGTATATGACCAGGGAATAACACAGGTACAAATCTAACGTGTCATGTCATAAAGGTGTCTGAGAAGGTATTACTCTGCCCATATGGGTCACCATTTTCACATTGACACAAGATAAGCATGTGGAAGCCTTTCTAGGAATCTCAGTAAAACAGCAGACCCTGTAACGATCAGGATGATTACATAAGCCAGACCCTGAAGTAGAGTTGGCCCATTTGTAGAGGACTTCCTTGTATGGAACATGCCAGCTTTTCATATTGTCAGGGACCCAAATACCTGACATTATGTCATTCCTGACCACCAAATAGCAACAAGAACAAGTTTTGGTCTTTTCCCAAAATTCAGCAATGAGATGAGGAGAATGATGAGAATTTATACTATCCTATGCCAATGGAGACAGACTGCAACCCCTTGCTGTGTGCAGTCTTACCCTTATCTACTGCTTTGGTGACCACCTCAAAGAAGTTCCCTAGATTTAATAGGCATGACCTTGGCTTAACAAAGCCAAACTGTGATGGGTCCAGCATTTGCAGGTTACCTACATCCTCATTTATCATTTCCATGATGATTCTTTCCATGGCCTTACATATGTGGCTAGTCAGATTTATGGGCCTGTAGTTACCTGGATCAGTGGTTGTACCTTCTTTATGCAGGGGAATGACTAGCCATCTTCCATTCCTTG
This sequence comes from Protopterus annectens, assembly GCF_019279795.1. Lineage (NCBI taxonomy): Eukaryota > Metazoa > Chordata > Ceratodontiformes > Protopteridae > Protopterus > Protopterus annectens. The sequence goes on along the minus strand of NC_056745.1, from coordinate 682,198,671 downwards.
GGCAGAAAACCTGACTGCAGGCTTCAAATGAAAAGTGATTCAAGTGGACCAGAGCAGTCACATTTCATGCCATTTAATAAGCATCCCAGGATGTTATCATGGCACATCAATGCAGTCTTTTTGTCTTTGGAAACTGCATTGAAGACCTGTACCCTAGTAATGGTTGGGGGGATTGTGGCATGAGTTATTTTCTTTGGACTACTGGGGGAAGTGGGGAAAAAATTTGAGCTGAACCTGCCAGCCAAGAGGTTGGCAATAGTCCCTGGTTCAGTGTGGTTAATGCCATTTGCAATAGGTTCAGCACATTGTTGTGTAGTTCCCCTTGAGGGCAATGCTCCCCCATGTTTGTGAGTACAAGGTCAAGGAAGTTTGTACCCCTGATAGGAGAATGGACCAATTGTTCCAGGATGCTGGTATTAAAGTTTAGGAATCACTGGGCTCGTGCATTACAAGTGGTGTAGGATTCACAGTCTATACAGGAGTAGATGAAATAACCCATGAAGATCGTATTGGGTTGAATGGTGAGGGATTCTATTACACTGTGATAGGTAGTATCAGTTTCTTGGGACATGGAGGGGGGCCTATAGGTTGCAAGGATATAGCATAAGACCCTGTGTATGGTGAGCTGCACATGTATGAGTTCTCACACCTTTACAAAACAAAATCTGGAATGGGAACACTCGGGTCTGCCAGGAAATGTACTGCCAACACTTCAAGCTACTTAAATGTTTTAGTGCACTGCTCATCCTGTTGCTTTACTACAGATGACGTATACTGGTATCTCCAGGTCTGGAGAAAAAAGGAAAGATTTTTTTTAATGGGTTTGCTCACTTCTCAGCATCTGAATGGCCTTGTACACTTATACATAGTGTATATAGAGATGGAGATGTGTACTGTGTAAGGGTGACATTGGGTTAATGTTTAGATATTTTGGTTGCAATTTTTTAATTCAGCCTGGGGAAACATGGCATTTCATTACAGATCCCTTTAAAGTTTTTGTCATATGGCAAAATGCTTTGAGCTCTGGTACCTATGCTGAACGGAAGAGGTCACAGAGGAGTCAGTAGAAGGATTATTAATAAGGGGCTCAAATGACTCATGCAGACTTGTAGAGGGCCATCTACCTTCAAAGGGGAATACACTGAGAGGACTGACCTAGACTGGGGCTCAAAACCACCCTAACATGTTTCTTAAAAAACTGAGCAACAAAAAAGAGAACTCGGGACCTTTTTCAACCAATGCCAGCCAGCAAAACTGGGTCTGGAGAGAGGTCCTCAGAGGAGAGGCTGATCCCAATTTCCACCTCTCTGGGCCAGGATGATTCAAAGAACCACTTCCTGGGAGTAGGCTATTTGGCTTCCATCTAAAGCTGATAAAAAGGGAGATGACTGCCATCAGCCCTTCAGACACAACTCCCAAGACAGGAGTCAGAGACTCGTCTCCCCAGTCTCTTTTGTTGTACATCACCATCTTTATAAATTCACAACTAAAGCAGTGACACATGTACACACACATTAAAATAAAACTGTAGTAACTTTTTTCAAGCACTATACTTGTTAACTTTTTTAACATTCATTCACTGTGACATTACATTACCGTTCAGTTCTCCTCCTGAACATTATTCTGCATTATGTATTGTTCCCAAAGATTCCATTTACTTTTATGTAACTTGTTCTTTCCATTTCCAACTACAATTCTTTTCTCTACTTTACAATATTCAGTACTTCAATTACAGTTGGTTTAGATTCTGATTTCCATTTTAGTAATTGCTTTTTTGGCAGTCAACAGCATTAAACTTAGTAAGGCATTATGTCTAGGCAATTCAGAATTTACGTCCCAACTCAAAATAATAATTTCCTTAGTTTCAACAATTTGCACTTTGAACATTTCTGACAAGCCATTCAGAGGGAATTTTTGAAAATCTGTCACCCGATTACATTCCCAGAGCACATCTTGAATTACAGATCATTTTCCAATCATATCTCCAGCATTTACCATCTACTGGAGGATAAATTCTGTAAAGTCTGATTTGGGTAAAAAAATAACTGTGCAAACATGTCCATGCAAAAATTCTAATCCTTCTGGACTTTGCTGCATACCTGGCAGCCACGCAGATGCCTTTCCACTGTTCCTTGGCAAACAGTCATGCCAGCCTTTTCTAACCTCTTCTGATTGATTCTTACAGTTATCATGTGATATTTTATATTCCCTATTAATTACCCCTTTTCAACAGCTGCTTATTTTCTAAACCAAACTAAAAAGTCTACCATAGGTGATCTTTCACTTAGCACTCCCCTGTTCCATTACTTTTTTCTATACATTCTTTTATCAGTCACTGGTATGGCAGGTGGTCTCTAATCTTCAGTCCAACTTTCTGTTTGGCTTCATCCTACTCAATTAAATTTCCTCTCTGGTTATTTGTTCCCAATACCCTTGGATCCTTTGTTAATTTTCTCCAGTAAATTCCAGCTCCCTATAGCATATTTTCTGCATCTTTAGTTGCAAGTCACTCCTAGTGGTAAAAAATCTTCTTTCTGCATGCCCATACTGGCTTAGTTCTTTGAATACATTCTCCTACTTTGTGACTCTAAACCTCTGTGTGGTTATTTTTCGACACAAGTTCCTGCATCCAAAATCCTACACTCTCCTTATTTCTTCACACCCACCTTCATCATCAATTTCCATTTCTATTTAGAACATTCTACTTATGCTCTGTATGAGCTTCAACTGCACTGCTCTGATGTATTCCTTCCAAATTAGGTAATTCTAAATCACCTTGTTCTGTGGGGACAATAAACTTATCCCATGTAACTCTCCCAAAGGAATTCCTTCAACTCTTTAAATTGCCATCCACAGCTTCTCCTCTAGTTGATAAAATATATATCTGACATGTATATAAAATTATAAGGACTACAAACATTTTCACTGTTTGTATCTTATTAGCCATATCCATAAACAACTTCCAGTTCTCTGTTTTTGCATATTTTTAGTCTCTTTCCACAAACCCTTAGCTGCTGTAACAGAATCCCTTTTCATCCAAGCACCTAAATACTTTGTCTTGTCACTTCCTCATAAATATGGGTATTGCTGAGCCAATTCATGTGGGAGTGCATAGTTTACTGCTATAGCATTTGTTTTATTTCCATTAACTTTATATCCACATAAGACCCAAAATGGTCTCAAAAGGTTCCACAGACCCAAAATGACCTTTTCAGTATTTATCAGTTTCATATCATCAGCAAATACGACCGATTTCTCTTGAATACCATACACCTGTTACATCCTTGAATTTGAGAGTCTCTTATTTATTTTCTTTACCAGTTAAAGCAAATAACGAAGGGGAAAGAACACACCCTTATCTGCTTCCTCTACTCAAACACAGCTTGTCAGACAGGAATCCCTCCTCCTTAATTCTTGCCTCCAACCCTTCATAGAGCCTTGTAATTAACCCTATTATTCAATGTCCCGTTCGATTCTCAGGTAGAGCGCCTTCTGTGGAGACATGCCTGAATGGGCGTACCTTTGTTGAAGGTTGTGCGTTAGGGCCGTCAACTCAGCACGTAAAAATCAACTGCCAATCATTAGCGGACCGGAGTTCTGCTGTGGCAACCCCTAACCGGGAAAAGCCGAAAGACACAACATTCAATCAAGTAAAAAAGCTATTATTGCCTTACTCATATAATCCTAGCTGACTATTAAATGTTTCCTCTGCATCAAGACCCACCAATAACACTGGTGTTTCCTTAAATTCTGCTTCCCTATGGATCATTTTTGCTCTCTTAATGCTGTCAAACCTTTGCCCCTCACCACAGACTGATTCATATCTATCAATTTTTGTACCACCTTTCCTATTCTCTTGGCTTGTAGAGACAAACACTTAATCATGATTTTAAATTGAAATTGGTCTATATCAAGCAGGATCTGAAGGGTCTTGGCCCTCTTTGGGTATTCCTGCCTGGAATGATGACTGTGTATTTTAGGTTCTGCCTCTTTGGGTATTCTAGCTATCACTTCTCTTCCAAGTCGCTGGTACTTCCCCACATTTTAACATACAATTGTACAGAACCTTCTACATCTTTATCACTTTATTCTCTGTCACCTTCCACAGGAATAATGTCTATTCCTGGAAACTTCCCTGATGATTTACAGTATGCCACCATTTTTACTGCATCTATCCCTATTGATTGATTAGCATTTTCATATAACCTTGGCATAATTAAGTCTTACATGAATATTTCTTTGTGTGCTTTTTCTTGCTTTCCCAATTCATCTGCTTTAATACAAACTTTCATAAAATGTCCAAAATATTTCTGATTTGTCTGAGGGACTTCTGGTTATTTTTCCTTTTCATAGGCTCAAATAACTTTGGTGACAACCCTTTCTATTTCTGTTGCCCACGTCATTATGGTAAACCTTTTTGTGTTCAGGAGTCATCAAAAAAGTGTTGCTTAACAGCAAGATTTCTAGACTTAAGCATATTATCCAAATACACTCTTGCTAACATCTTTCTCTTATTTCAACCCTGCTTTTAAATTTCATTTTATTCCACTTACAGGCTCTCCCTTCTGAAGAAATTTCTACCTTCCCTAATAACTCCTGAATCACTTCTACCACTCATTGCTTGTATTCCTTTTTTAACATGTAAGTAGGTAAGCACCAGTGTCCTGGTTTTACTTCATCTTGTATCTTTACATAGTTTTTAATGGTGCATGGTCTAAAATGGTTACTGGCAGTGTGTGAAAGCTTTCAATTGAACACACATGCTGATGTGAAATATAATTTCGATCCAGTCCAGCCCAGATGATGTACCCTGGAGAAAATGTAAATTCTGTTCCTACTACAGAATTAATATCTTTCATGCCAAATATTCTCATATATTTCTTCATAACTCTAGCTTCTCTTGTTCTGTCTCTCTCTACATCCTCCCTATTGCAAAATAAATTCTAGTCCCCACCCATACATAATATTCCCTTCAGAAAGCTATTTCTCCCAAAATTCCCTTATGTTCCATAACAGAAGTTTTTGGTGGAATACAAACACATGCCAATGTAACCCTTCTTCCATGCCAGTAACCCCTTACAGAGACACATCTGCCCCCATTGTCTTTTCTTCTTTGTATCATTATTGGAGCTCCTCTCTCAGATGCGAAAACTAAAGTAGGTGGGTTCCTCTCTGATCACTTCTGCTTGAGCAGAGGAACCACGCAGGGGTGTCCTCTTTCCCCTTTATTTACATTATATTTAGAACCACTAGCAAATAAAATAAGGGACTCTGAAATTCAAGGATATAACTGGTATGGTAGTCAAAAAAAGCTGGGTCTATTTGCAGATGATATTTTATACCAGATAAACCAGAAAAGGGCATTACAGTGTTGCAGAACATTTTGAGACAGTTTCAAATCTTTTCGGGATGCAAAATTAATGACGCTAAAACAAAGGCGATAGCGGTAAATTATGTACCCACACAAAGATTGGTTAAGCAATATCCATACTTAATGAGTCATGTTAAAATTAAGAATTTAGGAATACGGATTAAAATTGATTCAGTGTGGCAGCTAAGGGCACGTGGGAAGAAACTAAACAAAAGACAATACAAAAACTGAGAAACTGGAAGCTCTGTTATGTGGATATGGTTAACAAGATACAAGCAGTTAAAATGTTTTTAGTCCCTTTAGTGTTATACACAGGTCAGGCATATTTTTATCAACCAGAGGATATGTTATGGATAGCAATTAATAAAGAGCTGAAGGGCTTTATCAGGGAGGGGACGATGGCAAGAGTCAAGTGGGATAAGCTGATTCTTCCAACAGAACAAGGCGTTTTGGGATTATCTGATTCTGAAAGAATATTTCAGAGCTACACAGTTAAGGATCCTAGACACAGCACAAGCAGAAACCTATAATTCAAAGTGGAAAGGGATGATGATGAAATGGGGGGGGGCTCAAGAAACAAGGAGAAACTAGGATTTTGCATGCAGACTTTTAAGGAGAATAATAATAATCATACAGAATATATTCATAAAACAGAAAGTATCCTAAGAACTAAGCCAACACAGGAATGGAGAAAGAAGGTGCTGCTGATAGGAATGACTGCAACTAGGATATAGGCAGTAGACAAAAATGGCTGGAATTTATTGGAGAAAACTGCCAAAGGAACAAAGGTTTTGGAAGCAAATAACTAGATAGGAAAAGGTAATAAAACGGGAAGATGCCAAGAATTTATTTGGACTGCAGGTTACAGATTGGCTTCCCTAACCAGGACTGATATCAGAGTATAGGCAAAGTCCAGCCAAGCTAGAACTTCCACTGAGTGACCTCTCAAACCTCTTGTATCAGAGGCACATGGGATATATGGAAATGACCCTTATGAACATCAGGTGTTTCAGCTATATGGCAATTCTGAATGCCCATGACTTTTTTTTTCTTTTTAAGTCGTTTTAATGGACAATTTCAGGCCAATAAAGCCAAACCCCACTAGCTGTGGATATGCATATTTTGGCCTGGTTATGACCTCATCAGCAGAGCACAAGCAGTGTGTTTGACTAAGCATACGAAACACAGGGCAGTTATACCCAGCTGATGTCCATTACCATTAGGGTAACTGCAAAATATCCCAATAACAAGCTACAACAAAGCGTGAGAAGGTCACACAGACAAAACAATCAGTAAAAACTAAATGAAAACTCCAGTCAAGTTAGAATTTCCACTGAGTGACCTCTCAAACCTCTTGTATCAGTGGCACATGGGCATTCATAATCGCCATATAGCTGAAACACCTGATATCAGACAGTTTTGATGGTTCATGTTTTGAGGTATAGCAACTCAACAAAATGAATCATAACCCTAAAAAGAACGGATAGGCACAAGGTTCATGAAGCACAATACATTGTGTCTTACATTAATGCATGACTGAGAAAAAGGTACACAGATACTTTTCAAGTCCTAGTAGCCAATTCTCTAGATGCAAGAAGACATGAGGGAACCTTGTGTGGCAATGTTACCTCTCATATCTGCTCATGATTTAAGTGTTCAGTAAACAAACATGTAACTTTCCCATTCCCAGACTAGGATGAAATGTTTTAAGAAGAAACCTTGCACTATCTGGTGCAAAAAGGATATCAAATAATGGTAAGGCCAAAATACAAAGAACATTTTACTTTTCTGCAGCTTGCAAAGTTGAAAATTGTTATGTTCAGGAGATAAAAAAAGGTTTGAGGACATGACAGCTGAGGACAGCTCCCCTTGGTACATATCCATGAGGTATTCTATGTTCTCTTGTCTGCACTCAGCACACTGCTTCATGATTATTTTATTTACACTTTGTTGACTGGGTTAGTCCCACTCAGCCAGTGGCATCTTTCCAGGGAGGATCTGAGAAGTATTCATACTAAATAGGGGAAGTTTAGCCAGGACACTTCCCCCTACTCTTTTCAACAAGTGCCAAGGGATCTTTTACATTTGCCTGAGCTGATTTAACATCCCATGTAAAAGATTGCATATTCAGAGTGAAGTATCCACCTTATACTGCCCTGCAGTGTCAGTACTGAAAAAAATTAATCCAACTAACTGGTGTGGGAATAGAACCCACAGCCTTCTTCTCCAAACCTGTCTGTACTACCTCATGAGCTAGAGAGGCTGTTAGAGATACAATGGAAGTTCCTGGCATGGAGCTGGCAAAAACATATCTGACACACAATGGGGCCTGAACTAGATCTTGGACCACCTTGCCAACTTTAAGACAGGCTAGTAAGACATCAAGCCAAGTGTGTAATTTCTTCCCCCCACAACACTAAGAACCACTTAAAGAACTCTAAGAGAGGTCAGAAAGACTTTGCCTTATCAATGGTTCCCTTTCACCATGGAAGTGAAATTACCAATTTGAAGTTTGTAAGTGGCTCTGTTAAAGGTGCCAATCAGTAATGACTTGGACTGGGCTCACTAAGGAAAAGCTTACTAGACTGTTCCTCTTACGTGAGTAAAGCGATAATACCCCTCAAAACAGACAAGGTATACCACCTTGGCAGAAGACTAGAAGATAAATATGCGGTTTAGTCCAAGCATTCCTCATCCCAAACAGAAACAAAAGGGTGTCATAGAGAGGGTCATCAAAGGTTTAGGTTAATACCACATTAAGAAGCCAGTCCCTTCCCCCAGCTGTGAAAGCACAGTATCTACACAGGAGAAGGCTTTTGCAATTTACAACATGCTCTACCACTACCCTCTCCCCAAAAAAAGGATATCTGCTAGATCTCCTTCCATGTTTGTAGGGTAAAAAAAGTGACCTGGTTACACTTTTTCCTCTCGTTTCTTATAGGTTCATAAACAGGTAATAGGCTAGCTACCTTTGGGACCCATTTTAAGCCTAGCCAATTTCCCTTTTTTGTGCTCAACACAACCTATACCATTTGGTTACGGATTGGCATTACCCATCCAATGGTCGATAATTACATATTACCCCTAATGAAAATAACTAGGATCATACCACAGATAATTTGAGGGGATCCATGCATGGGATACAGCATTAAGGAGCTGCATCTGTCCATTAGTAGTATAGGGGGCAGTCAAGGTAAATTTTCGGTTTACCATCCATAGATCTAAGTTACACCTGAAAATGGACAATCATGAACTTTGTTTTATTTGGATGAGGAGTCTGTTCCATAGCAGTGGCATCTTCTGAAATATGCCTGTCCCTAAAAAGCATTCTATTAATAGTGCAGAAGAGGTTTAGATCCCTAGACTGAGCATTTCTGATGCCATTTGACTTGCTGATGTGAACTAAATCCATGAGAAATGGGTCAGAGGATGCCTTGTATGCCAGACACAGGTCACCTCTTAGAAGTCTGTCGGTTACAGAGTATAGTGACAGGGCTTTGAGTCGGTCCATGTAGGACATGTTGCTTAGGCCTTGTATCCTTTTAGTAAGGTGTATCTGTTTTGGTTCAAGTTGTTGCATGTGTCTGGACAGACGCATGCCAAAGGGGGTGTTAGATATGGAACTTCCATTTAAAGTAGTTATTAGACATTAGTCAGGCTAAAGGGTAAAATAGGTCTACAAATTGTGTTTCATTTATGCATAAAAGACAGTTAAGTAGAAAGAAAGAATAACCTTGCTGGTCAAGCATGAAGGACAGTTTATTAAAAAGAAAAGATAAGCAAAAAGTGTGCAAATACAGAATGTTCTTTTCTTAAGAGAAAAATATAATCTTGCCAGCTACAGAATGTTCCTTAATGGAATGTTAAATAAAGCACATACGAGACAAAGCCTGAGAACCAAGGATAGGGGGTGTGGCTGTAGAGGAAATTACTGAGCTGAAATTATATATGTGATGTTCAAGATAGCAAGTCAGTCAAGTCTGATGCAAGACTTGTTTAGATGAAGTTATTATATTCATGCTTTTAGTTATGCTACATGAGTATTTCCAGTTATGCTGATTTAAATATGCTGCTATGACATTTATTACTGAACGTTACTCACTACAATAAAATATTTTAAAGAAATTGAAAACTCAGATTTTTTTACAGGGGGCATTGTATTCAATGACTGGCTCAATGAGGTCTGCGTAAAGGGGAACAATGACATCCCTAGAACACAATCCCTTTGTTTATAAGTTGTGTAATATAGAAGGTCTTTCTTACAATATACACATGTTGATCAAAAGTTAGATCACCATCCACATACGTTCCCACATCCCGAACAACTGAGTCAGCTCAGGGGCATATTTTTTATGGTAGATGACTTCCCAAAGTATAAAATAATGCATTTTGGCCTTTGCTTTCAGTCCATGATTATGGCACTATTTATTTATTTGGCTTTTCTATTATGCCTGAGAGGGGAATTGTGTCAAAACGTTTTGGCCAGGTTGTGGTATGCAATGTGTACAATTTTGCCTTAATTGCTTTGGTGACCTTTTCAAAAAATCCACCAGGTTGAATAAGCATGACCTACCCTTGACAGATAAAAATTGAGATGGGTCTAGTGTTTAGAGGTTCCCTATGACTAATTCAATGATAAATCTTCCATGTCTTTCCATACGAGGCTGCCCAGACCTTTAAAGGTCTGCAATTGCCTAGGTCTGTGTAATGTCCTCCCTTATGCAGAGGAATGACTGCAGCTGTTCTCCATTCACTTGGTACAAAACCTGCTTAGAGGCTGAGATTGAAAAGTATAGTTAGTGACATGGCTTAATCATGCTGCATGGCCTAACATTCATCCAACGTTATTGTCAGGCCCCATTGATGCAGTATTTTTGGCTTTTCATAGCACTTTTAGGACTTAGTCTTGTATGATAGCTGGAGGTGAGCCAGTTTCAGGCATATCCAAGGAGAAAGAGGGTAAAAGTAAGAGCTAAATTTATCAGTCTCAGTGTAAGTAACATTGCTCATGATCAGATCAGCGCATTGCCGTTTTGTGCTTTTCAGATTACGAACATAACTAAAAAAACACATTGTGATTTTGATAGTCTTTGGCTTGGCTAGCTAGTTTAGCCTCAAATTTGTCTTCCTACACAGGCAGTTCTGAATGCCGACGTTTTGCTGCAATGAATGGTGAGCTGATAAGGGTTAAAAAGAAACATGCTTTTTCTCAGACAAAGCCATTTTCTGACAAGTAGATCAACTGTTAGCCAAGTACATGAAAAATATGATTTTTCAAAAAGCCTAAGCCCTAAAAGTACAGTTTTGTACCTACCATAAATGTAGATGTTCGAGTGCTAATACAGCTGCAGTCATAACAGGGTTCTCCTGCCGTCAGGCGGGTCCTCGGTCGGCCGAATTCCAAAGTCTAGGTCCGGCGTCGGTTGTTGTCGCTTCTTCCCTGACGTCAGTGCGACAGGGGTATAAAGGAACCAGCCGACGCCATTTTCTTCAGTTTTTCTTGCCCCAGATGTCAGGTGCCCCCAGAAGGAAGGCAAAACATAATTATAAGTAATAATGCAATGCAATAATATCAAAAAACCAGCAGTGCAAGCAAATACACCATAAAAGAATACCCCAATCATGTTGTATGAGGAGGCGTTAGCCATTAGGATAGTCCCAAGAGGGGAAGGAGGGAGGGAAACCTGGACTGCAGCTGTATTAGCACTCGAACATCTACATTTATGGCAGGTACAAAACTGTACTATGTTCATCGTGCATACAGCTGCAGTCATAACAGATGGGTAGAATCCCACAGCTAACAAAGGGGTGGTAGGCACTAGGTGGTACTAGGAGGAGCCAGGATGCCTTGCAAGACTGCAGTGGCAAAGCCTGCCCTAGTTTTGGAGTATAATGGTAGGTGGTAGTGCTTGGAGAAGGTATGTACAGAACTCCAAGTGGCTGCTTCCAAAATATCTTTGGTATGGACTCCTCTGAGAAAGGCTGCAGAGGTGGCAGTGGCCCTTGTGGAGTGAGATCTGATGCCTGTAGGTACAGCCTTGCCATGAAAGGAATAGCAAAAGCGTATGCAGTGAGCTATCCATTTAGAGATTGTCTGTTTCGAAATTGGCTTTCCTTGAGCTCCTACAGCATAGGACACAGAGAGCTGGTCTGATTTTCTGAAAGGCTTTGTTCGGTCCAGATAATAACGTAGCTGTCTGTGGATATCCAGGGAGTGTAGTAGTCTCTCCCCTTTGTTTTGAGGATTAGGATAGAAGGTAGGTAGATGTATGGCCTGATTCAAAGCTACCTTGGATACCACTTTAGGCATAAAGGACGGGTTGGTTTGCAAGGAAACTCTGTCCTGATGGAAGATGATGAAAGGCTGCACAGCCATGAGTACTTGTAGTTCTGAAACTCTACGAGCTGAGGTAATTGCCAGAAGGAAAGCTGTTTTCCAGGACAAATATTGCAAACCTGATGAGGAAGCTGGTTCAAAGGGAGGCAAGGTCAGTTTTTCCAGAATGAAATTGAGATCCCAAGCAGGTATTGGCTGTTTTCTTGGTGGTCTTAGGTTCTTAGCCCCTCTGAGGAACTGCCTTAAGAGAGGGTGTGAGAATAAGGGTGGGTCACTGTTGTATTCTGCAGAAATGGCTGAGGCATGGATTCTGATGGAGGAGAATGAAAGTCCACTGCTTAACAGCTCAGTTAAATACTGCAGTATTTGAGGTAAATTCAGTTTTCCAGGATCCTGACCCCTTTTCTCATTCCAGGCGCAAAACCGCTTCCATTTTGCGGAGTAAGCTTTCCTAGTTGACGGCCTTCTGGCCTCCAAAATGACATCCTGAACCTCCTTGGAGAGTAGGGTTTGTTGTGATGCTAAGGGATCTTCCATGCAGCTAGATTGAGTGTCTTTAGCTGGCTGTGAAGAGTTTTGAAGCTGTGTTGAGTCAAGAGAAGTGGCATTAGAGGCAGTGTCCATGGTGGTGAATGCGTCAGGCTCCTCAGGATTGGGTACCAGTGTTGTCTTGGCCAGTCCAGAGCAATGGGGATCATCTTTGGTCTGTCTGTTCTGGTTTTCAGTAGAACTTTGGGCAGCAAATGAAGAGGTGGGAAGGCATAAACTGTCATTGATGTCCAACAAAAAGAGAGCGTCCACTCTCCAGGCCTTTGGGTGGAAAATCCTTGAGCAAAATTTTGTCAATTGATGATTTTTTGTGGGAGGCAAATAGATCTATGTCTGGTCTTCCCCATGCTTGGATTATTTCTGTAAAGACTTTTGGATGCAACTTCCATTCGTGTGGATCTGTCATATTTCTGCTTAGGTTGTCTGCCAGCGTGTTTTCCTTGCCTGGCAAGTACTGTGCTTGTAGTTCGAGTTGTAAGTCCATGGCCATGTTCCAAAGTGACATGGTCAGTCTGCATAGGGGGTAGGAATGTGTTCCTCCCTGCTTGTTTATGTACCACATAACTGTGGTGTTGTCTGTTCTTATCAGTAGTTGTCCTGGTTGCAGAAGGTCCTTGAAAGCTATAATAGCATTTATTACTGCTAGCATTTCCTTTTGATTGATGTGAAGGTGCTTTTCTTTTTGGGACCATTTGCCCTGAATGCACCGATCTGCCATGTGCGCCCCCCAGGCGTAGTCTGAGGCGTCTGTTGTGATGACTTGATTTGCTTGAGGCTTGCTGAATGGAAGGCCTGTGTTTGTTTGGCAAGCTTGAGCCCACCACAGAAATTCCTTTTGTAGACATGGAATTAGTGGTATTATTGTTTCCAAACTGTGGCTGTATTGAAACCATATGTTTTTTAGGTACCATTGAAGTTTCCTCATATGCAGCTTTGCACATGGGATTAGTAAGATGCAAGATGCCATGAATCCCAGAGCCTGTAGGATTTTCCTTGCAGTAAGCCTGGTGCAATTTGCTAGTGCTGTGAAATATTGAGTTAGCTGCCCCTGCTTCTCTGGCGTGAGGTAGGCAATCTGGATGTTTGTATCCAAGTTGGCACCCAGGAAAATTATCTTCTGAGAAGGTATTAGTCTTGATTTCTTTTTGTTGACTGTGTATTCCAGAGAGCTCAACAACATTATTACGTAAGCCAGATGTTTCAGAAGTATGTTCTTGCTGTCCGCTTGGATCAGGCAGTCGTCCAAATAAGGGTATATTTGTATCCCTTGAAGTCTGCAGAAGACAATTACTGATGCCAGGCATTTTGTGAATACTCTGGGCACAGTAGATAAGCCAAAGGGCAATGCAGAGAATTGATAATGAATTGAACCTGCAAGAAATCTGAGGTATCTTCTGCAATTCTGTCTGATTGGGACATGCAGGTATGCCTCCTTTAGGTCCAATGTTACCAGCCAAGACCCCTTGCCCAGCATGGGAAGAAGTTGCTGTAGAGTGAGCATCTTGAATTTTAGTGCAGTAGAAATGTGTTTAGGATGGACAGGTCCAAAATAGGTCTCCAATCTTTTCCCTTCCTTGGTACCAGGAATAGCCTAGAATAAAAACCATGGCCTTGTTCGTGCGTAGGTACCTCTTGAATAGCTTTCATGTTCATGAGCTTTGTAATTTGCCTTTGTGCCTCTGCCCTTTGATTGTGTGGAAGGTTTGGCATGCCTCTCATTTTTGGAAGGGTGTGAAAATGAAATCTGTAGCCTCTGTTTATAATGTCCAGTATCCATTTGTCTTTTGTGACAATATGCCAATTTTTTGAAAATAATGACAGCTTTCCTCCTAAGGGGGCTACCATTTGAGACCTGGTTGGCCTGCAAAGGGGAAAGTCATTGGGTTTGCTTTCTGAAAGATTGCGAGTTGTCCTCACCACCTCTTTGTGTAGGAGCTTGCCATTGTCTGCCTCTATACGATCCTTGGGCTTGCCCTCTGCCGCCTGTATCTGCCTCTTTGGGGTCTGTCTGCGGCAGGAAATGACCAGTTTTTTGAAGGCCAATTTCTGCTAAAACATGGGGGTTGAACCTGTAGGAATTCTTTCACTGTTTGCATTGATTTAGCCTTTTCCTCCATTTTCCTTAATACCTCCTCAGCATTAGCACCAAATAGTACATCCTTTTGAAGAGGGGTGGTCTAGTAATTTAGCTTTGACATGATCAGGCAGGGCTTGTTCCTTGAGCCAGGCATGCCTACGTATGACTGATCCTGTAACAGCAGCTCTACATGAGGCCTCTAGAGCATCAAAACCACATTGTAAGGTATGCTTACCCATTTGTTCTGCACTATGCATCAAATCCTGCAACTCCTTTAAGTCTGGTTGTTCAGGCTGTGACATTTTACTTTTCAATTCTGATAACAAAAACTGTTAATATTTTAGCATATGAAACTGACAGTTTAAGGCCCTCATGGATAAGGTAGCCAAGGTATATACCTTTTCCCCCCACCTTTCTAAGGATCTGGAATCTCTCTCGGAAGGCAGTGGATTTTTAGCAATCGAGGCCTTAACTCCCTTGGGGCCCTGTGAGATGGTTTCTGGGTCAGCAGCATGGCTTTTGTATAGAAATTGGTGTGAGTCAGGAACCCTGTAGTACCTGTCAGGCTTAACAGGAGCTGGAGGTAGAGAGTCCGGGTTAAGGCAGGCCTCCGAGTAAACATCATCTAGTATGTCCAAGACAGGAGGTATAGCCAGAGGCCTGTGCTGAGGAAGCAAGAGAAATTCCCTGAGCCTTTTCTTGGAATCAGAATATTCCTGGCCTTCCCAGTGGAAGTGTTCCATTAACGTGTGCAAAGTTTCCCCAAATGAGTAATCCTCAGGGGGGGATACAGAAGGGATGGACTCCTCCGCATCAGAGTCTTCAAAAGGGGAGTAAGAATGTTCCTGATCATCAGAGTGCTCTGAAATAATGGAGCCCTGATCAGAGGAGGGGGAATCTACCTCCTCTCTAGGCCTTTGGTCCGGAGGGGGCTGAGAACCTCTGATAAGAGTAATTAAATCCTCAGCCATTTTAAGCATCTGTTTCTTAGGCATGGGGCCTGGGGAAGGGCCCTGAGTAGCTGGTCTCTTAGAGTGCATGGTTGCTTTAGCCTTTGTGAAAGCCTTGATGGAGAAAGAAGAGGAAGGTCTGAAGACACCTTGAGTGGAAGTGGATCTGTCCACATTCTGAGTTTCAGTGCCAAGAGTGGCTTTGGTATCTGTAGTCGGGGTGTGGGCCGAGGAGCCTGCGACCTCGGGTACAGGAGACACTGTCAAAGACATGTCATCGGTAGGCAGGGGCTGCGTAGGCGCCTCACTGAGAACCAGACCATGTGTAGTCGGCTTTGTCGTGGTGTCGGTAGAGGCCGCGGACCTCGTGTGTCGGTCATTGTCTGAGTTTTTTAGACAAAACCGGAGTCGGAGTATCCGACGACATGGTATAGTTAAACGCTTTTCCAAAATAATGCTGGGCGAACTCCGCCCGACACTTAATAGTGCGTTTTTTGAATGTAGCACAAAAGCGACAGGCCAAGACCTCGTGGTCTGGGCCTAAACAAGGTATACAGAGGGAATGGAAATCCTTATGCAGTATTTGCTTCCCACAAGAAATACAATTATTAACTTTGTCTGACATCGGTCTGAGGCAAGAAAAGGTTCCCCAACGGGGTACTTAGCTTTTAGAAGACTTCGGTTTCCAAAATTTTCGTAATCTCAGGAGCTGGCCGACCAGCACTTGCGAACTGCTTCTGCTTCGGGCACCGCGCGGCAAGAAAGACTGGAGAAAATGGCGTCGGCTGGTTCCTTTATACCCCTGTCACACTGATGTCAGGGAAGAAGCGACAACAACCGACGCTGGACCTAGACTTTGGAATTCGGCCGACCGAGGACCCGCCTGACGGCAGGAGAACCCTGTTATGACTGCAGCTGTATGCACGATGAACATCAGAAAGAACCATTATTTGGCTACATTTAATAGAAAACTGCAATAGGCAACAAGTTGTAAGCACAGAACTAATAGCCATAAGCGGCAGCAGAGAATCTTTTTATGGATACCTCAATGTTTATGTTCCACGAGCAAAAGCAAGAGAGCACACGAATGACTGCTTTGAAATCCATAATGCATTCTTATAATATACAATGAATTCCACACAGTTAATCCAAGACATGTAGTTTAGAAAATGGAAGGATGGAGAATGATTTCCAGGCTGGACTACTGAGTGAAGACTCCTTTCAAAAGTTATTACATTGCAATATGTTGACAGTAGAATGCATCACTTAAATTTCAAACTCTCCATCTCTGCCTTTATTATGCCAATGACCTTTTGAATGCTTTCCTGGACAATGAACTCTGTTTGACACGACCCATTATGGCACATGATTCCACAGGTCCATACAATTCCCTATAAACCAATACTTTTGCAGATCTTGAGTAGTTTATCCATACTGTGGTCATTAAACTCTTAAGAGAACCAAGACATGTGACAAACTTCATCACATATGAGATAACTGTCAAAAAGCTTTTTAAAAAGTTTTAAATAAGCAATCATCTTCACTCAGAAAACGTGGGCAGTGAAAATTATAGCTGCACTTATGAATATTCTGACAAATTACTAAAAATAGCAGTTTTTACAAAGTTCTCTATTTACTCTAGTGCTCTGGAAAATATTTTTTTCTTTAGACATTAGCAAATGTTTCTTAGAAAATTAAAGTGACTGGAAGTCATCCAAAAATGCCCCACACCTCAAAGTCTGGCCTATGTCATTTATTCATTTTCTGACACCAGTTTTATCCAGTTCAGACTAGCAGCAAAACTGTAAATTATCTTGGCATACAATAGGCACAATGCAGCAAAACTAATCCGGGTTAGGACACCTGTCTATTTCAAGATGGATAGAGAGACACTATATGCATTACATTTGTCTGCATAAGAAAATATGTTTATCTAGTCTGCTCTTTTAAATAGCTTATCTACCCATGTCCTCTTTCTCATACAGTTACTTATGTCCGCAGGACTCACCTCCCTTACTTTATTATTATTACTATCTGTCCCCTTTGCAGTCTGCCCAGGGCTTTCCTTGCCACTGTTGTCACTCTTGGGACTGGGTATATAACTTCTATATCAAGTGCTGGACTGTTCCTCGCACAAGGTATACAAGCCAGCTTGACTATCTCACCTTCCTATGTGTGCACACAGTCTCTATGGTTTCCACTACAGGGATTATTCAGCAAATCACAGAAGCCTCCACGATAGTAGCAAATATATTTTATTTTTGAATAAAACAAGCGCTTTCACGCACCTAACAAGTGCGCTTCATCAGGTTATAAATTTTAAAAAATATAGACTCATCTTATATAGTCGTATATACATCCTAATTAGCTGCATTTTTGGCGGTTAAAAACAATTAAACAATTACAAAGCGCTAGTTTCCATTAGCGCTTAAAGCTATGCTCATATAGAGAGAAAACACTTGTTAATAGTACAATTCATTCAAAGCTTTTCACTACTGTCATGAGGTAATCTCAATACAAATTAAAAATATACATAAATATGTACGATACTTCTCCTTCAATCAGTCAAACATTATATGTATATAAAGTATATGAAGTTAATGATATACCATTAGAAATAAGTACTGTATTCTTACTACCTAAGTACACCTTTCTAACTATTCATTATAATATATATGGGTTATACTATGTTAATCCTTCTTGGACTAGATGATATTTTGTTAATAAATGTTGATTCACACTAATATTAAATAGTATAGGTCATATTATATCACAACCATATCATACATATGTTAAATATTATCTAGTTAAATTTTTATGTATAGAAACCAATCAACTAAAAATAAAAATAAAAATATCTCATGGAATTAAAAATATGTAAAATGAAAAGGAAGTAAATAATCAAATAGACAGCAATAACAATAGAACAATAAATGTATTGTGGTTTGTCTATGAGTTGTTTTATTAAACTAGTTTATAAAGTAAGCTTTCTACAATAAGGCTGGTCTGATATTAAGGACTGTGTTTAAGCCTGGTTCTACATGTGCCCTGAGTAACAAAATCCATTTCAACTCATACAGTTCTAAAGTGCCTAACGCATTACCTTCCCTTTTATTAGGGTGGAGTATCTGCAGAACCCTAAATTTAAATATATGGGTTGGGAATGACTGACAGTGTCTGGCTAAGGCACTGTTGACATTCATTTTCCGTATGTCATATATGTGGTTGTAGGCTCGATCTCTGAGCCTCGTGTTGTAAACCCACATAATATGCATCACAATTTTCACATGTGGCCAAGTAAATTATGTTCGTTGTGTCACATGTGGCATAAAAATTCGGTTTGAAATTATAGCCAGTCTGTATATTTTTGTAGACCTGCTGGTCACTGATGTAGTTGCAGACGCAACACTTCTTACAGAATGTTCCTGCCTAAGATTCGTCCTAATATCCAAAGGTGCATATAATACTTTTTCTTTACATAATAGCCTTTTTAGATTTAAACAATTGCTATATCTGAAGATGGGATATTCACCCACCACATTCTTCAGTTCTTGGTTCATATAAAGTAATTTCCAATTCTTGTGAATGATCTCTTTTATATACTTGACATCATTGGTGAATTTGATGTCATATTGTGTCTCCCCTATATTTGGTTTCCTATGAGGCCTATGACAACCTTGCTTATAGCTAGCTTTACGGACCATTTTATTTCTATCTTCAGGGGATGACACCATATGGTCTGGATAGCCCCTGTTCATAAAACACTTCATTTGAAAATTCAAATGCTGCTCTCTATCTTTTGCGTCACTACATATTTTAATTATTCTAGCCCTTTGATTTCTCACAATGTTAGGAAAAATATGGCGTGGATGCATACTCTCATGATGTAGTATGCCATTTTTCCAACATGGTTTTCTGAATAGCGACGTAGTAAATCTATTCTGATTATTTTTCATTATAGTTATATCAAGGTAATTGACCATATTTAATGAGGCTTCATAGGTAAAACTAAGGAAAGAGGTAGTTGATTCCATATATTCAATGAAATCATGTAGGGATTCCATATTCCCATTCCAAAAGAGTAAAATGTCATCAACGAATCTTCTATAATAAATCGCATTGTTAATAAAACTTTCATTATTTAGAATATTAGTTCTTTCCCATTCATATACCGCTATGTTAGCATAGACATTCGCACAGGGGGTACCCATGGCTACCCCCCATGTTTGCCTATATATCTTATCTTGGTATATAAATACGTTGTTGTTAAGTATTAGCTCTAATAATGCACATATAACAAATTGCTCATTTTGATTAACTATTCCATAATCATTTAAACAACTTCTAATGGCCTCCACACCAAACTCATTAGGTATGCTCGTAAACAGGTTCCTTATATCTAAGGTAACCAATAGGGTCTCATGATTTACTTTTTCAACCCATACAGAATTTTCAAGTTCTTCCAGTAACTTAAATGAGTTTTTTAGTATAGTAGGTATTTTTTCTATCAAAGGAGCTAATTTCTGTTGCACATATTGTGAGGCATTCTCGGTCACCCATGCCTGGCCCGATACTATTGGCCGTACTGGTGGAGGATATACCCCTTTATGCATTTTAGGAAGCCCCTTGATGATGGGAATCAGAGGGGCTTCAATATCTAAATAATCATAGAGTTGCTTATCAATGCATCTTGACATTAGAAGATCGTAGAGAACATCTTGAACACTCCTAATTATTGACATAACTTCAGCTCTGCTTATCATTAAGTAGGCGGAGTCATCACTCAACATCATATTCATCATATCGTTATATAAACTGGAACCCATTATTACTACCCCCCCCCCCCCCCTTTATCTGCAGGTCTAAATACCAAACTTTGATCATTACACAATGAGTCCAAACTACACCTTTGTGACTCGTTCATATTGTAGAACAATTTTTTGTGTTTTTTCTCTTTATAATAAGCATAGAAATCAAATTCACATGCTCGCAAAAAACAGTCAATGGAGCTAGGTATAGATGGAGTAGAGGTGCTTTTCTTGAGGCGATGGTTCTGGTCGTGTTGTCATTATGTTCAGAATTGTGAAACAAAAGTTTCAAGGTAATTTTTCTAGTAAATTTCCGAAGCATTATAAGAGTCTCTGTAAGTTCACTGCCTCGGGAATGTAGAATGCATCACTTAAATTTCAAACTCTCCATCTCTGCCTTTATTATGCCAATGACCTTTTGAATGCTTTCCTGGACAATGAACTCTGTTTGACACGACCCATTATGGCACATGATTCCACAGGTCCATACAATTCCCTATAAACCAATACTTTTGCAGATCTTGAGTAGTTTATCCATACTGTGGTCATTAAACTCTTAAGAGAACCAAGACATGTGACAAACTTCATCACATATGAGATAACTGTCAAAAAGCTTTTTAAAAAGTTTTAAATAAGCAATCATCTTCACTCAGAAAACGTGGGCAGTGAAAATTATAGCTGCACTTATGAATATTCTGACAAATTACTAAAATAGCAGTTTTTACAAAGTTCTCTATTTACTCTAGTGCTCTGGAAAATATTTTTTTCTTTAGACATTAGCAAATGTTTCTTAGAAAATTAAAGTGACGGGAAGTCATCCAAAATGCCCCACACCTCAAAGTCTGGCCTATGTCATTTATTCATTTTCTGACACCAGTTTTATCCAGTTCAGACTAGCAGCAAAACTGTAAATTATCTTGGCATACAATAGGCACAATGCAGCAAAACTAATCCGGGTTAGGACACCTGTCTATTTCAAGATGGATAGAGAGACACTATATGCATTACATTTGTCTGCATAAGAAAATATGTTTATCTAGTCTGCTCTTTTAAATAGCTTATCTACCCATGTCCTCTTTCTCATACAGTTACTTATGTCCGCAGGACTCACCTCCCTTACTTTATTATTATTACTATCTGTCCCCTTTGCAGTCTGCCCAGGGCTTTCCTTGCCACTGTTGTCACTCTTGGGACTGGGTATATAACTTCTGTATCAAGTGATGGACTGTTCCTCGCACAAGGTATACAAGCCAGCTTGACTATCTCACCTTCCTATGTGTGCACACAGTCTCTATGGTTTCCACTACAGGGATTATACATGGACATATGACATCCTCCTAAGCACACACTAAGAGCAAGCACTAACCCCTCCATCCTCCCAAGGATGAGCATGCCCATCTTTCCTGCCTATGCTGTCAAGCAACTGAGCTGCTAATTGATCTCAGGTGACCTGGACCACATTCAGGGTTTTATTCTTTAGTCCCACGGGCACAAACTCAGCTGTCTGTCAGATGTACCAGTTTTCACACTGTTAAGCTATCTGCATGCTTTGCATGTTCTACTGGGAGACCCTCTGGCAGTAAAGGTCTGCACATGCATAACATCAGTACAGACAGACAATGATGGCACTGTGGCACTTTTCAATCATCTGCTGAATATCTCTAACCATGGGGGTCTGCCAAAACACTGTCCAGAGGACTTCTGGGGACTCTGGGAGGCAGCACCTCTGGTTACTGTTTTTTATTGTCCTTAGCAGCAGCCACTTCACTCTGAACCTCCTTCCTCTATATGTTCTGGTATCTGTCTACTGTTCTCCCAATTTTTCTCTGCCTCTCCTCTCTCTACATGGTACCGTCCCCCTTGTTTTCTTCTGCAAAGACTGAAACAAAGTTTACTTTTAGTGGCTCTGCTTTTCCCAGCAGTGTGCTATCCCTCCCATATTTACCTAGTATGACCACCACTGTTCATTCTTTTAACTATGTACCTAAAAAGTTTATGCTGTCCTTCTTGATACCCTATGCTACACCTTCCTTTCAGCTTTAGCCTTTGCTGTCCTTACCATCGATGTTACCTTTTAGCTAGCCTGTTTTACTATACCTCCACCTCTTAACCCATTGCCTTCCCTCCTAGTGTGCATTAGATTTTGACCCAGCTGTTAGTCACATTTCGATGTAGTCACACTTCTTTTTTCCCCCTCCGTTTGCCTTTTCTTCAGATCCTTGACCACAGGTCTGAATATTCAACCTCCATCAATTCCCACAGGCTCCCAAACACAGCCGAATCCACTCTTCTAAATCCGATACCATTGTAATTGTCTTTTTATTTTTCCTCTTCTTCCCTACTCTAAACTACATAGTAGTATGATCACTGCTGGCTGATGATGCCAAACAGTGGATGTCCATGATACCCCCTGTACTGATTAAGAGTGCATCTAGAATTCTAAACTTTCTTTACAGTACTGCACTGCCTGGATAAATCCACCATGAGGGGAGGTCAAAACCTCAATTAATTCCCACTTGCCTTTCTGCCCTGGAGCTCAGAATCTCAACCTCCACCATGCAAGTGGAGATCCCATAAGTACTAGTATTTTCTTTCTACCATATTCCTTTTACTCAAACTTCCTCATTCAACTATCCTGTTGTGTATGACTGATGATGTGTAATGTTACACCATCTTCCTCCATTCTGTACCTTAACTGTCAGGGCATTTAAATTAGCTTCTAACCTTGGCTGTATCCTTATTCTATTGCCTCACAGTACTCTTCCTCCTACAGTATCTCACATCTGATGGCCTATTGCAGAGATTCATATTCCATCTTCATCGCTCCTATCTCTGCATTCCTAAGCAACCTAAATGGCATAACCATATAACTCCCCTTGGTCAATGATCCATGTTTCAGTGAAACTAAATGTCTAACCTCCCCCTATTGTATCACTGCTTGCAGATCTCCTGTATTTCTACCCAGACTCATTGCACTGCATTATAAACACTTCAAGCCATGGTTCAAGTCACCCATATACAAATATGGGCAATTCTGCAAGATCTCCAATTCACCTAGTGCACTCTCTTTGGGATGTTGGGGAAACTGAAGCAGCTGTCAAAGAAAAAAAAACATGGACATACAGAAGACATGCAGATTTTGCACTGAAGGCACCTAGTTTGAAAATTAACTGGAGAACTAAGTGCTGAGACAACCAACCCTTAAGATGTGTAAAAAAAAATACAATCTTTACAGGAGATTTTTAATTATCCAAACAAAGAAAAGGCAAATCATTCAACATTAAGTAAATATGGCCAAATAGTAACTGGCTGAATGATACAAAATAGTTTAGAACAAACACTATAAACTCCAACTAGGACTGGCAATAGCTTGGATATCATGCTGACATACCTGAGGATCTTTCTGCTTTCATACAGTGACTACTGCTTTTTAAAAGGCATCACAATACCACCATTTTAGCATAAGAATAAAACTAGATACTGCAATAAATAAATCATTTTCCTACACTCTAACAATTAAGACTGTTGCAATAAATGGCATACTTATGAAAACAGACTAGGACGCCATCTTCAATGATGCAGCTAAATCGGCTCAGGATTAATTTTGTGGCACTGTTAACTACTATATTCATGAAAATACACCAGTAAGACTCAAATACAGAAGTAAATGCAATGGAAAGACCCTTCAGGAGAATTAAGTTACAGTGGATATAAAAAGTGTACACACCCCTGTTAAAATGCCAGGTTTTTGTGACATAAAAATATGAGACCACAATAAATAATTTCAAAACTTTTCCCACCTTTAATGTGACCTACAACCTGTACAATTCAATTGAAAAAACAAACAAATCTGTTAGGGGAAACAATATAAAAAATAAAAAAATGTACAGTAAGCTGGTTGCATAAGTGTGCACACCCTTAAACTAATACTTTGTTGAAGCACCTTTTGATTTAATTACAGTATTCAATCTTCTTGGGTACACACCTGCCATCAATTAAAGAGCCACTAATTAACCCCAAATAAAGTTAATCTGTCCTAGTATGATTTTCCTGACATTTACTCAGTTGCCTGCTACAGCAAAAGCCATGGTTCGCAGACAGCTTACAAAGCATCAAAGGGAGCTCATTGTTGAAAGGTATCAGTCAGGAGAAGGGTACAAAAAAATTTCCACAGCATTGGATATACCATTTAACACAGTGAAAACAGTCATCAAAAAGTGGAGAAAATATGGGGACAACAGTTATGTTGCAAAGAACTGGACGTCCCTTCAAATTTAACGAAAAGACACAACAAAAACTGGTCAGGGAGGCTGCCAAGAGACCTACAGCAACACTGAAGGAGCTGCAGGAATTTCTGGCAAGTACTGGTTGTGTACTACATGTAACAATCTCCTGTATTCTCCATATGTCTGGACTATGGGGTAGGATTGCAAGACAGAAACACACAGAAATACACAGAAAAACATCCAGGCCCAGCTAAAATTTGCAAAATAATACACAAAGACTCCCAAAAGCATGTGGGGAAAATGCATTATGGTCTGATGAGACCAAGGTTGAACTTTTTGGCCACAATTCCAAAAGGTACATTTAGTGCAAAAACACTTTGCATCACCAAACGAACACCATCCTCATGGTGAGGTATAGTGGTGGCAGTATCATGCTTTGGGTTGCTTTTCTTCAGCTGGAACTGGAACTTTAGTCAAGGTTGAGGGACTTATGAACAATTCCAAATACCAGTCACTTTTGGCCCAAAACCTTCAGCCGTTTGTTAGAATACTGAAGATGAAGACGAATTTCACCTTTCAACATGACAATGACCCCAAGCATACATCCAAATCAACAAAAGAATGGCTTCACCAGAAGCAAATTAAAGTATTGGAATGGCCCAGCCAGAGCCCAGACCTAAATCCAATAGAAAATCTGTGGGGTGACCTGAAGAGGGCTGTGTACAAGAGATGCCCCCAAGCATATATCCAAATCAACAAATGAATGGTTTCACCAGAAGAAAATTAAAGTATTGGAATGGCCCAGACCTAAATCCAATAGAAAATCTGTGGGGTGACCTGAAGAGAGGTCTTGTGCACAAGAGATGCCCTCACAATCTGACAGATTTGGAGTGCTTTTGCAAGGAAGAGTGGGCAAACATTGTCAAGTCAAGATGTGCCATGCTGATAGACTCCTACCCAAAAAGACTAAATGCTGTAATTAAATCAAAAGGTGCTTCAACAAAGTATTAGTTTAAAGGTGTGCACACTTATGCAACCAGCTTACTGTACATTTTTTATTTTTTATACTCCCCAGTGCTCCCGACCCAGATGGCTGTCCTGCTGTAAACCTGGTATTATCTCTTCTCATGGCTCCCACCCTGAAAGGCTCGCACAGTTAGGTCTGCATCCAGTTGGGAATTTTTTAAAAATGGACAGCCACACTAGTCTACCCTCAATAACAAACCTAACTAAGGTTACTACTTTTTCTGAAGTCTTTCTGCTTAAACTGTTTAATTCAGCCGTACTGGGTCAACAGCACCAAACTTCCCAGCCCTTAAATAAGGCTCCTAATGCTAAAAAGTTCCACCAAATTGTACCGTTAAAGTTGCTGTGTTTAAAAACAGAACATAGATTAGAATTTAAAGCAAGAAAAAAGCCTTACTGTTGCTGTCTGTGTTTAAAAACAGAACACAGATTAGAATTTAAAGCAAGTACTGTATACTGCTGACCTGGGTCTAAAGGCACCTTTTAGGCTGTCCCCCACAGTAATTTGGCTCCCTCTATATTGTTAAAATTAGCTAGTTTGCCCCCAGTTTCTTCTTTCTTGCACCTAAAATAATACCCTGCACTCAGTCATTTCACTCTGCTCTCCCTCACATAGCCCTGAAAATTATACCCTGCATCTATAAAATTAACCTGCAAGTGTATAAAATACAGCGTAAACATAGTCTTTAAATCGGTGCAAAAAAAAAACAAATTAAAAATACAGCCAAACATACAACCATACATACCAAAAGCCTAAGGAAATACTTGGAGTCAGTGTTCGCCCCGCTGCGCTCGGGCTTGCTCTGCTCCCCCCTGCCCCCACTAGTGCTACATTTAAACTAAATTTAGCCACTCCCCTCATGCTAAGTACCAATCAGCTCCTCATACATCACTGAACAGCCCTCCCCCCTTAGCCCATTTCCTTCTCTTCCATTCTTCCACACCCAGGTTAGCACACACAACCATCAAAATTGGCCCGCTCCCTTATAAAATGCAAACAAGTAAAAAAATACTAATTACCCTACTGAATATACTATTTCTATTTTACCATCTTACTGCCTACGAACAAAAACTTGACCGTGGTATTCACTACCCAAATGGTCAGCCACCCATGATTTCACACATAACACCAAACACTTTACCATTCCCAGCACACCGAATCTACCACCTTCAACAAAATATCACCCCTGTAAAGCCACAAAACATAATCCTAAAGACAAAGACTATATAAAACTTATAAACAAACTCCTAAAGCTTAGAGTATCCTGTCACTATACCTTATAACACATGGGGACATCCATCCCAACCCTGGCCCACGCACACACAATAACCTTCACTCACCTACCACAACCCCCACAGTCAAGCTACCCCTTTCTACTCCCACTAGTTCCCTCCTAGCATTTCACCTAAATATTAGAAGTATTAACAATAACATTCCCAACCTACATGCCCTCCTAGCAACCCACTTTCCAGACATTGTGTGTCTTACAGAAACCTGGCTAAAACCTAGTACTACTGACAATGAGATACTACCTCCAGGATATAATATTCACCAGTTAGACCGTACTAACCTAGTACTACTGATAATGAGATACTACCTCCAGGATATAATATTCACTGGTTAGACCGTACTAACCTAGTACTACTGATAATGAGATACTACCTCCAGGATATAATATTCACTGGTTAGACCATACTAACCTAGTACTACTGATAATGAGATACTACCTCCAGGATATAATATTCACCGGTTAGACCATACTAACCTAGTACTACTGATAATGAGATACTACCTCCAGGATATAATATTCACCGGTTAGACCATACTAACCTAGTACTACTGATAATGAGATACTACCTCCAGGATATAATATTCACTGGTTAGAACATACTAACCTAGTACTACTGATAATGAGATACTACCTCCAGGATATAATATTCACCGGTTAGACTGTACAAACCTAGTACTACTGATAATGAGATACTACCTCCAGGATATAATATTCACTGGTTAGACCATACTAACCTAGTACTACTGATAATGAGATACCACCTCCAGGATATAATATTCACCGGTTAGACTGTACTAACCTAGTACTACTGATAATGAGATACTACCTCCAGGATATAATATTCACCGGTTACACTGCACTAACCTAGTACTACTGATAATGAGGTACTACCTCCAGGATATAATATTCACCGGTTAGACCGTACTAACCTAGTACTACTGATAATGAGATACTACCTCCAGGATATAATAATCACTGGTTAGACCATACTAACCTAGTACTACTGATAATGAGATACTACCTCCAGGATATAATATTCACCGGTTAGACCATACTAACCTAGTACTACTGATAATGAGATACTACCTCCAGGATATAATATTCACTGGTTAGACCGTACTAACCTAGTACTACTGATAATGAGATACTACCTCCAGGATACAATATTCACCGGTTAGACCATACTAACCTAGTACTACTGATAATGAGATACTACCTCCAGGATATAATATTCACCGGTTAGACTGTACTAACCTAGTACTACTGATAATGAGATACTACCTCCAGGATATAATATTCACTGGTTAGACTGTACTAACCTAGTACTACTGATAATGAGATACTACCTCCAGGATATAATATTCACTGGTTAGACCGTACTAACCTAGTACTACTGATAATGAGATACTACCTCCAGGATATAATATTCACCGGTTAGACTGTACTAACCTAGTACTACTGATAATGAGATACTACCTCCAGGATATAATATTCATCGGTTACACTGTACTAACCTAGTACTACTGATAATGAGATACTACCTCCAGGATATAATATTCACCGGTTAGACCGTACTAACCTAGTACTACTGATAATGAGATACTACCTCCAGGCTATAATAGTCACCGGTTAGACTTTACTAACCTAGTACTACTGATAATGAGATACTACCTCCAGGATATAATATTCACCGGTTAGACCATACTACAAGGAAAGGAGGTGGGATAGCAGTCCTTTACAAAAATACTTTAACTGTTAATACAGACACCATTCAACCACCCCAATTCAATAATGCAGAACTCCTCATAACCAAACTACAGATTAACCAGAACAAATCTTGAACTTTGTCTGTGCTTACGTTCCACCAGGCAACAACTTAGATACCCTAGAGGATATCCTATACTGGTTATCCACTACCTATCCTCAAGAAACCACAGTTCTTGGTGACTTCAATACCGACTGGCACCCTTGCACCTCTGACCCCCCCCCCCCACTCCTATAAACTTATCTGGGTTTAAACAGACCATAACCTCTCCCTCTAGGATAAACCAACCAACAGGGAAAGTATCCTAGACTGGATCCTAGTTAATAACCAACCCCAACTGTACACAGCTGGCACTCTCCCTGATGACCTTAGCGACCATTTACTAATCTATATCATAAAACATAAGGCAGGAAACCCTCACCAGGCCAAATATAAAACACTTAGAAACAGGAAAAACTTTGACACTACTATATTCTTAAACAAACTAAAAGCAGTTGACTGGTCAAAACTAAATAATCTACCATTAGAAGAGGCTATAGCTCACTTTAACACTAAATTCCTAAGTATCCTTGATTCCCATCCTCCAGCACATACAATAAAATATAGATCAAACACAGCATCATGGCTCACAAAAGATACCAATTCCAAAATCAAAACTAGAAACAGAGTCTGGGCCAGCTGGAGAACTAAAGCCCCACTTGACCATCTAAAATATCAACTCAGGAATGATACAAAAAATCTATTTTACTAGATAAAAAAAGCTTCTACCAAAATTTCCTACAAAAACACCAAAACCACTGTCAAAAGTTCTGGGCAGGCTTAAATCAACTACTTCATCTAGATCATTCTACCACCCCAACCCCGGCTAACCACACCCATAGTTCCCCAGAGACCATAGCTGGCGCTTATAATAACTTTTTCACTGAAACAATCCAATCCCTAGCAAATCAACTAACCCCCACAAACTTAAACCACACCCCTACTCTACCCACTAATCACCACCAATTCAGCTTCCAACCGATATCCACTAGTTTTATCAAAACACTTATAAAAAACTAAAACCTACCACCCTCACTGCTGACCTCCTCCCTGCAGTGTACCTAAAAATAGCTGCAGATGCCATTGCATTTCCCATATCTATCCTTATCAACAGAACCTTATCCAAAAGCGCTATCCCCTCCATCTGGAAAATATCCCACTCCATAAAGGTGGTAGTTCTACAGACATATCCAACTATAGACCCATTGCCACTCTCTCCCCACTAGCCAAAATAATGGAGAAATGTGTACACAAGCAACTAATGCAATACCTTACACAGAATAACTTACTATCCAACTCCCAGCATGGTTTCAGGCCATACCACAGCACCACCTCAGCCCTCCTTTCCTTTACTAATGCCATAAACCAAAACAGGAATGACAATAGTCTATCCTCCGCCCTCTTTCTTGACCTATCAAAAGCCTTTGATATGGTCAACCATGAACTTTGCATTCTTTGTCTAAAATCTATTTCCCTTAATAAGCACGCAATCCAGTGGGTTCCAGTCCTACCTGACTGGTAGACAATAGGTGGTACTATGGCAGGGCAAACTCTCCAGCCAGCTACCTCTCACACTTGGTGTCCCTCAAGGCTCCATACTAGGTCCACTACTCTTCTCTATTTTATCAACAACCTTCACACTGCTATTCCTAAAGCTACCTGTATTCAATATGCAGATGATTCCACTCTGATCTGCTCAGCCACCTCCCCATCCGAACTGCAAATCCTAACCCAAAATACATTTAACACTATTGAGAACTGGCTCGCCAATCAATGCCTACTGCTGAACCCCAATAAAACTAAACTTCTATTCTTCACCCCCACTAGTAGATCTGCCACACTTTCATTCTCTGCCACGTCTAACAATGGTACCACTATCTCCCCAGATCAACACACCAAACTTCTAGGGGTTATCATAGACAATAATCTCAAATTTGACCTACAGGTCAACAAAACCATACAGATCATCAATATGAAGCTTGGATCACTGTATAGAAACAAGACATTTTTAACCCCACTGGCTAGGACTGCAATCACCTGGTCACACCTACTCTCTAATTTTATACACCTTGCCTGTATTCTCAAACCTCAACAAATCCGAACTAGGTAAGCTGTCCCTACTACCATATTGCCAGATTTGCCACTGGCTCCACCTATAGAACCCACCACTGCCAGAACTTGAAACAACTAGAGTGGTTAGAACTGCCCAGCTTAATTCAATTCAATCAGCTCTTAATAGCGCACAAAACTGAGGATACCCTCTCACGTATAAATATTATTAAGCCATATAGCAACCTGAGATCCCTACGGTCAGCCAACAAACTACTGGTCCAAACCCACAAAGCTAATAACTCTGCTGGTGAATCCGTTTGCCAACTTTGTTGAAAAAACCTGGAATTCGTTCTCAAACTATATAACCCTAGAATCCTCCAAAAGTCTCTTCAAAAAAAATCTCAAACAGTATCTCAAAGTGAACTGGCTTTGCCCATGTACCAACCCTGATTAAGTTATAAACTGAAAGCATAATCTGTAAATATCATAACATGCAACTACGTCACCAAGCTCTATATCCAATTTGACGTCTCTTGCTTTTAATTGTGTCTGTCCATGAGAATTTTGAGTCCCTACTAGGGAACACTATTAAGCCATTGTACATAATTACTTTGTTTTATATTGTTTAATGTTATCCAACTTCTTGTGCAATCTATTTAAGTCTGTCTATTTGGAGCTTTTCTCCCCGGGCCTCCACTGAAAATGGACATGTATCCAGTCGGACTATCCCGGTAAACAAATGTAAAATAAATAAATAATATTTTTTTCCCCTAACAGATTTGTTTATTTTTCATTTGAATTGTACAGGTTATAGGTCACATTAAAGGTGGGGAAAGTTTTGAAATGATTTATCACGGTCTCTTTTTATATCACAAATACCTAGCATTTTAACAGGGGTGTGTACACTTTTTATATCCAATGTATATAAAAGAAAGGAGATACTGTTTAGTTCCCAAAAGCTATAATGGTCACAGAAACATGTCTAAATAAATATAATTATATCAGAAAACTGAAAGGAAAAATTGGGAATGCAATATGTTAATAATAAAAACAAGGCGATTACTTGGCCACAAGACACAGTGGATGTGCTTGCTGAAACAAAGCTGTGCAACCTTCACAACAGGCAAATAAATATGTCAGTGTGTAGAGAGTTAAGGGAAGATCATCCCTTATAGCCTTATGTAACTACAAACATTCTAACAGCTGCCACAAGTAACATTAAAAACTCAAGTTCCAGGGGACCAAACATATTTAGCAGTTTCACACAAAGAATAAAGGAAAAACTATCAATCCTCCCATAAATTATGTTAAACAAAAGTTTAACATACAAACACATCCCCAACCTACAGTGATAGGATATAGTGGCACTAAGCAGGACAAGAGTCAGACATGATGAGACCTTAAGCTATGGGAAGCAGCTGATGCCCTATTTGACAAGTACTGAGTATAAGGACATGTGGGGATGAAAAAAAGGGTTGCTTCATTAGAACTTTAAAAATATAGCTTTAGTTTTTCAGTTTCAATACATTTACTAATAGAAAATTAATACAGGGACACTTTCTTGTCGTCTCATACAACTATACATGTGATTAACTGCATCATCAAAAACATTGAAAACTCAAGTTTGATTGGACCAAATCACCCCCAAA
Source organism: Protopterus annectens (assembly GCF_019279795.1). Lineage (NCBI taxonomy): Eukaryota > Metazoa > Chordata > Ceratodontiformes > Protopteridae > Protopterus > Protopterus annectens. The sequence continues at coordinate 682,166,530 of NC_056745.1, read as the reverse complement.
TGACTTGGCCATCCTGCAGGATGGTTTGTGTCACATAAATGGTACCAAAATCATGGGCAAACTAAAGGCCAACAAATGCATTATTGTATGCTTTGGGAAGTCATCTACTCCAGTGAACTACCACATTAGCAATAAGCCCCTAAGAGTTGACCCAGTAGTTTGGGATTTGTGAACTTATGTGGACAGTGATATTACTTTTGACTAATGTGTCCATTGTTGTAAGAAAGCCCATCTATATTGCACAGCTTGTAAACAAAGGTACTGAATCAAGATCCAAGGATGTCACTGTTCCCCCTTTTCTCAGCCCTCAGTAGGCCAATCATTGAATACAATGCCCCCTGTGATGATAGGAGGTACTGCCAGCCATGCCAGAGAGAAGTAGGGCAGTGGATGTATGACTTGTGCCAGCACAGCTAGCTGGAACTTTGTAAATAATTATATGTCATTTGTATATCAAGTTGACTTGTACAGATGCTTGTGCTGAAAATGTATTTGTGAGTTCTGCTTGTGTTGTGTTGAATGTATCAAATGATCACCCTGACGAAATCAAGAGAAATGTACCTGTATTATGGTATCTGAATTAAATGCATGTTTTAATAGAGGACACTGGCACATCAATTGTTAACCAGCTGGCTTATTTTAAGAAAAATAAGGGAAATGTTAATGAGCTGTTAAATTACTGGACAGCATCCCACCGTGGTGAGTAAGACCGGAGCCTTTGTTCATTAGCTCAGTGAAAGGAGGGGAGGCCCCCAGACACTGCCATAAACATCTGGATGTGTATTGCAGCCATCTATGTTCAAGTCCTGTCTCGACTTCAAAGGGGAATAATGTGAGAACCTAGAATCAGGTGACCAGATGAGGTCATTCTGCCAGCCCTCTTGGAAACTATATTTTAGATATTACAAAGAGAAATCTCAGAGTAGACTATTCTGTTTGGGAAACCTGACTAGAAAGACTGCTCATGTATTTCATTTTGTTTTGCCCAAGTAAGTCATTAGGGAACAGTAAATTTGGTCAAGAATCTATTGAAGTTTAGTTTAGAGATTGTTTTTCTTTCTTCGTATGAGTCTGTCCATCAATGCTGTTTTCAATATTTTCTATGATGAGCTCTTTGGTTTACTGTAAATACATATTTAGTATTTTCTGGATCTTTTATTGCTTATTATTAAATATATTTAAATATTTATTTGTGGCTGGTCCTTTTTAGAAAGTATTAACCTTTGAGGGTACTTATATTTATCTTAGTGAACTACTACCATTTGTAGTAATATGAATATTACACAGTATAACTGGATACCCTTTTATTAGCCTTATAGTAACTGACTGGTGGCAATGATAACTACCGTATACACTTGGCAAATTTGGTAGAGCGGCTAATTTGTGCCAGACTTTCCCAGGTGGGTGTGAAAATCAAATCTCAAAGTGTGTGTGTGTGTGTCAGCTACTTGGGGCAGGGACACAGAGCTTTACAGACAGGATGCTGGAGGACTTGGCTTGGACACAGCTTAGGACCTAACCCTACAGCTGTACTAGTGGGAAGGCTTACTGGGGATCTGGAGGGAGACAGATATACAGACATCCAGACCACAGGCTGCGTGCGTTTCCTGTGTGCTCTTAAGGGAAACTGTACTTGATGCAGAGAGGTCTGCATCTGGAAATACTGAGTGCATCCATTTGTACTCCAAGTGCACGTCCCACTCCAGTGTCAGTGGGGAGGATTCAGGTCCTTGATTACTGGCCCAGTGTGGGGATGACACATAGTGGTGCCATCACATATTGACAGCAGTGGTGGGTATCACACCCCCTTTGGCATGTATCTGTCGAGACACACCACTGGAACTCACAGAAATATCTTACTAAAAAGATACAATGCCTAAACAACAGGTTCTATATGGACCGACTCAAAGCCTGTCACTATACTCGGTGTCCTACAGACTGCTAAGGGGCAGCTTGTGTTTGCATTTGAGGCATCCTCCAACCCATTACTGATGGAGTTGCTGTACATTAGCAAGTCAAATGGCATCAGAAATACACTGTCTAAAGATCTGGACCTCTTCGGCAACATCAACAGAAAAGTTGGGAGACAAAGGTGCAGCTCACAGAGGTACCACTGCTATGGAAAAGACATTCTATCCACATAAAATAAAGTTCATACCAACAAGATAAAAAAAAGTTTCTTAAATCATATAACAGATCTAAAATTATTTGTATTAAACACCATATCAAGATCTGTGTATAAACAGGAGCCAATATCAGGCATATTAAGGGAAATCATGAACTTAAGATTAGATTCTGAAACCAAGAATAGGCCTTCTTTACTTACAAATGGAAACAAAGAATTAAAACCCAGCTTAGCTCTGGATTTATACAAATGGAACCAGTGACTCAGACCCTGTACACCTAGCAAACTTTACCCCTAAAACAACTTTCTCAAAACTTCAAATTCCAGAATTCATTACACCTCCTAATACCACAAGTGAACACATACCAAAGGTTCTCTTTAATACCAAAAATACTTCCATGAGACCTGATAATTTATCTGGATGCTAATTTATCTGGATGCTTAATACATAGACAGCTGAACATGTCCTTGTAGAACCCCTTGAAGTGACTAACCTAAGCTTAGTACAGCATTTGTCACTGAAATATGGTGACAGGCACCCTTCACATGGGTGGCACTACCACAAACCCAGAAAATTAAAGACCCATTAGCCCAACTAGTGTAATTTGCAAAACTATGAATGCATCTATGACATCACAGACATTGATATCAAAAACCATATCAGAGTACACTAATATCAGTTTGGCTTTGTCAGTAGGGGAGATCATCACTTGTAGCCTTATGAAGCTACAGACATGGTAACTGCTGCCAAAAGTAATATTATAAACTAACGTTCCACAGGAACCAGACAACATATTTAACATTTCTTTTATTCTTTGTATGAAACAGGTATCAATCCTCCTAAAAATTATATTACATAAAAGTTAGCATACAAACAAGTCCCTAATCTACAGTGATAGGATATACTGGCACCAAAAAGGGTTACTTAGCTTCTGTCAGAAGGTCGAACAGGCTGTACACAACTGTCATTCTGTGCACACAGCTTACTTGGATCTGGCCGAAACATTCAACACTACATGCTAGCATCAATGATAAGCTACGCACCTTAAAAGTGGGATACATGCATTGTGAAGTGGATAGTCAAGTGGCTGAGAGAGAGAACCACTGAGTTAAAATGGCAGGCAGCTCCTTGGAAGTATAAACTAGTGGTGTGCTCCAGGGCTCAGAAGTGGCGTCTTCTTTTTGGCATCTTCTACAGTTTCTAGCCTGGGAATCAAGACAGTACAGTTGTGTACACCTACCATAAATGTAGATGTTCGAGTGTCTTCACTGTTGCAGTCATGACTGTAAGGTTCTCCCCTGCCGGCAGGCAGCCCTAGGTCGGCCAGAATCCCAAAGTCTGGGTCCGGCGTCGGCTGTTCAACCATGCTCCCTGACGTCAGAGCGCCAGGAGTACAAAGCTGACAGCCGACGCCATCTTCTCCAGTTTTTCTTGCCCCAGATGTCAGGAGTCCCAAAATGAAAAAGGTCCCATAACCTTTGCAAATACACCTCAGAAGAATGGTGAAAAAAGGAAATACACAAAAGTAAAAATAAGAGGGACAGGAGGAGGAAACCCAGACTGCAATAGTGAAGACACTCGAACATCTACATTTATGGTAGATGTACACAACTGTACTATGTTCATCGTGTTTCACTGTTGCAGTCATGACTGTAGGGTAGAATCCCAAAGCTGAAAGAAAGGGAGGTGGTCATAAAGAGGAAGGGCGGCTAAAAGGCCCTGCAAGACTGCAGAGGCAAAGCCTGCCCTAGACTTAGAGTAGAGAGGTAGATTGTAGTGCTTAGAAAATGTATGCACTGAACTCCAAGTTGCAGCTTCCAAAATATCCTTGGTAGGAACTCCTGAGGAAGGCCGCAGAAGTGGCAGCAGCTCTGGTGGAATGAGTCCGTATACTCCCTGGGATTTGCTTTCCATGGTGAGAATAACAAAATCTGATTCCATGAGCAATCCATTTAGAAATGGTCTGTTTTGAAATGGCTTTACCTTGGGAACTGGAAGCATAAGAAACAAACAATTGTTCTGATTTTCTGATGTCCTTAGTTCTGTTCAGGTAAAAACGTAGCTGTCTGTGTACATCCAAGGAATGCAAGATCCTTTCCCCTTTATTTTGAGGAGTGGGGAAAAAGGTTGGCAAGTGAATAGTTTGATTTAAAGCCACTTTGGAAACCACCTTAGGCATGAAGGTAGGATTAGTCCTCAAAGATACTCTGTCTTGATGAAAAAAAATATATGGTTCCACAGCCATTAGAGCTTGTAACTCTGAAACCCTCCTGGCAGAGGTTAGGGCTAACAGGATGGCTGTCTTCCAAGATAAAAACTTGATGTCAGAAGAAGCAACAGGCTCAAAAGGAGGCAAGGTTAGTTTTTCCAAAACATAGTTGAGATCCCAAGCAGGAATAGGAGGAGATCTAGGAGGTCTTAAGTTCTTAGCTCCTCTGAGAAACTGTCGCATGAGCTGGTGGGAAAAGATGGGAGGGTCTGTATTATAATGAGCAGAAATAGCAGAGGCATGTATTTTAATGGAAGAGAAAGAGAGACCCTTATGTAAGAGATCTGTCAAGTAAAGTAAAATTAAAGTAATGTTGGGAAGAAGAGGATCAGAATCCTGAGCCTGCATCCAGGAACAAAATATTTTCCATTTTCCTGCATTAGATTTTCTAGTGCTAGGACGTCTGGCTTCTAAAATGACATCCATAACCTGCTTGGGCAGTAAAGAAGAAATCAAAGGCCCTGGATTAACCAGGCCGCCAGGCTGAGAGTTCTGACATGAGAGTGTAGAACCTGACCCTGATGTTGAGACAGAAGGTTCGGAGACCGAGGTAAAATCCAAGGGGGCTCCAGGCATAGGTTTTTTAGAGTTGGATACCAAAACTGCTGAGGCCAATTTGGAGCCAGCAAGATGATCATCTTGGGCTTGTCCTGTTTTATCTTCAATAAAACCCGTGGAAGAAGAGGGAGAGGCGGAAAGGCATATCCCGAGAGGTTCCTCCAACTGAATGACAAGCTTCTGTGTGGAAAATCCTGGTGCAAAAAGTCTGTAGCTGATGATTGAGATGGGATGCAAAGAGGTCTATGTGAGGACATCCCCAGACTGCTGTTATCATCTTGAATATTTTGGTGTCCAGCATCCACTCGTGTGGATCCGAAAGATGTCTGCTCAGACTGTCTGCCAGGAAGTTTTGTTTCCCTGGTAGAAACTGAGCCTGAAGATCCAGATTGCAAGATAGAGCTGTGTCCCATAGATCCATGGCTAGTCTGCAAAGGGGGTAGGAATGAGATCCCCTTGCTTGTTTATGTACCACATAACTGTGGTGTTGTCTGTCCGTATTAACAGTTGTCCTGGTTGTAAAAGATTCCTGAAGGCCAATAGAGCTTTCTGAACGGCTAACATTTCCTTTAAATTGATATGCAGGTGCTTCTGATCCTTTGTCCAAAGGCCCTGCAAACAATTGCCCTGAAAATGGGCTCCCCAAGCATAATCCGAGGCGTCCGTGGTTAGAATCTGAGAGGCAGGAGGCAGACGGAAGGGCTTCCCTTTGTTTAGAGCACATGCCCTGGACCACCAAAGAAATTCCTTTTGAAGGCAAGGAAGAACAGAGATCAGTATGTCTAAACTGTGGCAATGCTGAGACCATACACTTTTTAGGTACCACTGTATTTTCCTCATGTGTAGTCTTGCATATGGTACGAGAAGGATGCAGGAGGCCATGTAACCCAAAGCCTGCAGGAATTTCCTTGCAGATAGATGAGTTAAAGTTGCCAAAGTTCTGAAAGTTGAAGCCAGCTGTAACTGTTTTTCGGATGTCAGAAATGCCATCCGGGTTGTGGTGTTTAGAAGTGCACCCAGAAAAGTTATCTGTTGCGATGGTGTCAAATTTGACTTTATGTTTACAGAGAATCCCAGGAACTTGAGGAGGTTCTGTACAAAATCTAGATGCTGGAGTAAGACATCCTTGCTGTCTGGCTGAATTAGACAATCGTCCAGATAAGGGTAAATTTGAATTCCTTTGAGTCTGCAGTAAGCTACTACTGGAGCCAGGCATTTGGTGAAGACCCTGGGCGCAGTAGATAATCCAAAGGGCAGCGCAAAGAATTGAAAGTGCCTCGATCCGGCTTTGAACCTGAGGTATTTTCTGCAATCCTGCCTGATGGGAATGTGTAAATATGCCTCCTTTAAATCCAAAGTTACCATCCATGCATTTTTGGACAGCATTGGAAGTAGCTGCTGTAGAGTAAGCATCTTGAATTTTGGAATCTCTAGAAAGGTGTTCAAGACCGACAGATCCAGAATGGGTCTCCATGAGTTTTGCTTCCTTGGGACTAGAAAGAGCCTTGAATAAAACCCTTTTCCCCTCTCTGAAAGAGGAACCAGTTCTATGGCATTCATAGCCAAAAGAGCTTCCACCTGGTTTAAGACCTCCGTCCATTGATGTTTTGGAAGGTCTGGCCATCCTCTTGGCCTTGGCAAGGTATGAAAATGGAATTTGTAACCTCTTAAAACCACATCCAAAACCCATTTGTCTTGGGTTATTTAAGTCCAATTTTGATAAAAGAGAGAGAGTTTTCCTCCGAGAGGGGCTTCCAGGGAAGAAGTTCCTGTAGCCCCACAGAGGGAATCATTGAGTTTGTTTCCTTTGAGATTGTGACCCGTCCTCTCCTCCCCTAGGGGTGGAAGCAGTCCACTGTCTTGGTCTATAAGCAGCCTGTGATTGAGGCCTCCCTCTGGAACGTCTATATCTACCCCTCTGAGGCCTGTCTGAAGTGGGAAAGGACCAATTTTTTGAAGGCCAATTCCTGCTAAATCTAGGAGGCTGTACTTGTAAGAAATCTTTAACGGTTTGCATTGATTTTGCCTTATCCTCCATCTTTTTAATCACCTCTTCAGCTTTCGATCCAAACAAAACATTAGGCTGAACAGGAGCATCCAATAATTTTGCCTTTATCTGTTCAGGTAAATTTTGTTCCTTTAGCCATGCATGCCTCCTAATGACTGTGCCAGAGGCCGCAGCCCTACAAGAAGCCTCCAAGGCATCAAATCCACAGTGTAAACCATGCTTCCCAACCTGTTCAGTGGCATGCAATAAGTCATGTAATTCCTTATCCTCTGCACAGGCAGAAATGGAAGTAAGCTTTTGTTTTAAGACAGACAATAGAAATTGCTGGTATTTAAACATATGAAACTGACAGTTTAAAGCCCTAATGGACAAAGTAGCAGAAGTGTACACCTTTTTGCCCCATCTTTCTAAGGATCGAGAATCCTTTTCAGTAGGAGTAGGATTTTTGGCAGAAGCGGCCTTAGCTCCCTTAGGACCCTGAGAAATGGTTTCAGGGTCAGCAGAAGGGTTCTTGTATAAAAACTGATGGGAATCAGGAACCCTGTAATATCTATCAGGCTTCACAGGAGCAGGAGGAAAAGAGTCAGGGGTTAAGTTAGCCTCCGAAAAGGCATCATCCACAATATCCAAAACAGGAGGAATAGCCAGGGGTCTATGTTGGGGAAGAAGAAGAAATTCCCTCAGCCTTTTCTTGGATTCCGAATACTCCTGTCCTTCCCAGTGGAAATGTTCCCTCATTTCATGCAAAGTTTCCCAAAAGAGAAATCCTCAGGAGGAGAAGCTGAAGGAATGGATTCTTCAGCATCAAAATCCTCATAAGGAGGGAAAGAATAATCCTGATCAGAAGAAGAAACTGAGGAAACAGAAGCCTGATCAGAGGAATCATAAGAAATATCCTGCCTTTGCCTTTTGTCTGGAGGGGGATGAGAACCCCTAATCATACTAAGTAAATCCTCCGCCATCTTGAGTAACTGTTTCTGTGACTTGGGAGCCGGTTCAGAAGAAGCCTGTGTAGAAGTCTTTGATTTTGAAGGAGTCTTTGCCTTTGTCTTTGGCTTTGCCTTTATTAGTAGCCGAGTAGGCCTGAAAACCCCTTCGGAAGCTGGTACCTGCACAGCGGCTCCGGACCCATCCGAAGGAGCATTGTCCGAAGGTCCTGCAACAGGAATATTTAAAGGCCTGGTTGGCTCCTCATGAGAGTCCGTTTCGGCCATCGGTTCTGAAATGGCCAACGACAGGGACTGCAAAAGCGCCTCACTGACGACGGCCGAACCTGAAGCTGGCTCTGCTTGTGCGCTATCATCAGATTTGGACCTCGGAGGCCTGTCTTTATCCTTGCGACGTTTATGAACTCCGGTAGCCGGGACCGTATCCAACGACATTTTTGTAGTTAAAGCGCCTACCGAAGTAATGAAAAGCAAAATCGTACCTTCGCTTAATTGTACGTTGATTGAATCTAGCACAAAACCGACAACTAGCTACGTCGTGGTCAGGGCCCAAGCAAGGAATACAGTAAGAATGAAAATCCTTATGAGGTATTTGCTTCCCACATGAAATACAATTATTAACTTTTTCTGACATCGGAGTGGAGCAAGAAAAAAGTTTCCCCAACAGGGTACTTAGCTTTGAGTGGAGAAGAAAGTCTTCGGACCGAAGTATATCAGTAAAATTCGTCAGGAGTCCACCGACCGGCAAATGCGAACTGCTATCACCGCACAGCAAGAAAGACTGGAGAAGATGGCGTCGACTGTCAGCTTTGTACTCCTGGCGCTCTGACGTCAGGGAGCATGGTTGAACAGCCGACGCCGGACCCAGACTTTGGGATTCTGGCCGACCTGGGGCTGCCTGCTGGCAGGGGAGAACCCTACAGTCATGACTGCAGCAGTGAAACACGATGAACATCTTTGGCCAGCTTAGTTTGCAGATTACTACAAACTGTGCTTTACTGTCAAACCTCTCTGATACCAGTTCATCATAGCAGGAACCAACACCTGTAAATAACTGGTGAATAAAAAAAAATGGATAAAAATTAAATGTAAAAAAAAGTTTAGTAATACCACATCTGGTAAAATTCTCTCTCTCAATGTACAGAGTAATACAGCAAATACCTCACTTCAAAATAACATCCTCAGTTAACAATGCCTTCAACTTCGACCACTATGCAGCAACAGTCAGAAAATTCTTCTGTGTAGCACAACTAATACCTAAAAGCATGTTATCCAGATCAAAAGAAGTCATCAACCCTCTGTACAGTCTGTAAAGAACTGTAATTACATTATATTAAGTTCACTGACCCCCAGGTGATGTATGCTTCCAGTCATATTAAGCAACTCAAGGGTTCCTACCCAAGAAGGTTGTTGGCCTAAAATAACTTGGATACCAGGAAAGACTTAAAGTGCTAAACCTTTACTTAGATCATTAAGATACTACAGCCTATTTAAAGCCATGCCTTACTTTCTGCACAATTAGGAACTTCATTCTCCTTTGACTTCCTGTATCTTCACAAGTCAAATACTTACACTGCTACTGCTATCAGGGACTTAATTCTCCAGAGGAACACACAAATAAAACGTACTGGACAGAGAAATGTATTGCCCATTGCCTACCACACCTACAGAACAGACATCCGCAGCAAGTAAAATGACACCCTAGCTGCCTTCAAATAAAACCTTGAAGATCAGATGGAAACCCAACATTTTTCTCTGGGACTCACCAGCATTCAGCATTAGGATGAGTAGTGTCAATTGTCTTGTATTTCCTATGATTTCCTAAACTTGTATTAAATTTGCAGGCTATTTAGCATTTTTCTGTTTGCTACAGGTCTTGAAGGATCACGAGCAACAGAACGACTTATATCTCTATCACCCCCCCCCCCCACAAAGTACCAATTTCAACATGAGAAATAAAAGCTGTCTGTGAAAATGCTTTTTCAGAATTTAAATTTTTCCAAAAAGTTAAGGGTATTCTTTCAAGCTTTCTGAATGGCCACCTGCACCCACATCATCACCCTTAGCACAGTGTTGAAGTGAGGTTCAGGGTGCATGACAGTTGGTGCTGAGATGCAAAAAAACTACACAAGAAAGGAACAACACACAATAAAGGACAGCTACTCCGATACAAGTAACATTTAATGAATATACAAAGCTCTGTAACTATATTCATTAAATACTACTGTCCATGTAGAGTGTACATTCTAAGACTTTACCTTTTCTGTTTTAAAAATTTGATGGAGCATGGAAAAATACCCATGTTCCTACTGTACCTTCCATACTATAATTGTAAGGTGAAATAGGTATATACCTTTCCTACTACAGTGGTTGGGGGAAATGTATATAGTAGGAAAATGGGTATTGTAAGTTCAACCATAAAATTAAATTTCAAATTCCCTACAAGGAGGAAGCACAGATGGCAAAGATTTCATTCCCGACCAGATGTCACAAAGGAATGCCCAGCAGTCTGCAGCAACCCCAATTTTCATCTTGTATTCACACAAAATTATTACTTTATGTGAAGCCACTAGTCACCAACAAACTTCTTAAATGGACAAAACTGAAGGCAGGTTCTGCTTTCTGCTCTTCAGTTTTGTCATTGTGCACATGATACACTGAAACACGAACTAGGTCCCAATAAGCAACAAAAAGTATTTGCAGAAGCACCAAAGCCCAATAAACTTCTTCTCTTAAACTGGAATAAAATACCTCTCCGTTTGAAACAAACGATCCTTTATTATTGACCAACAAATGGAAATGACAACAAAATATTGAATATTGTGCACATGATCTTTAATGCTGTGGCCAGTATGCAGTTTTTTTTTTTTTTTTTTAGGTTATGGTTTTAGCTTAGGAGCTATTCAAGCTGTCTTAAGACACATTTGTAATGCATTTTATGACACTTAACCTTATGTTTTGGCTGCTTATGCAAAGTCTGATGCTAGGCTTCACTGTCCTGGTTATCTCACTCAACCAGGGAAGTTTCACATGAGCTACTCAAATGTACCGTCATGAAAGACGTAAACCAGGATATCTTTTCCCCAAAAGTCCTGTTACCACAATTTTTAATGGCAGCTTACTCATTTACTGTCAGATTGAATTGCTTTTGTCGATGGTCATGTCCCACTAAGTCAACTATCTTTTTGAAGAAAGGACTAAATACATCACATTTATTACATAATACAATATATTTACTTACTGATTCTCCAATTACCAATTTTTTTCTAATTTAGGGTCACAGGAGAGCTTGCCCTGTTAATAAGTTGCCTTAAAACAAAGAAATCTAATCCATAACAGGGTACCAAGTCTACTGCAATACATAAAGACACACACACACATATGCACAAACTTCACACACATATGCACAAACTTTAGACAGTTTAAAGGATGAAGTCAACATATCCTAACAATGTGAAAGGAAACCGAAGCACCCACACCGAATGCATACAGACACAGGAAGAGCACGCAGAAGCCACAGAGAAAGCACTCCAGACAGTTTGGAGAAACAACTGCTGCAAGCCAACAGTGCTAAACACTGCACCATGGTACCACTCACATTACAATCCAAAGCAGGAGAAATGTAAAACATATGCACATGTAACAGTGGCCAAAGTTAAGCAGTACTTCTGTTTATGACAGTTAATCAGATAAAACAAACCAGAAGATCCTGTCTACTCCTTTGCTCAACGCTTTCTAGAATTCATAAACTCCAATGCCCTGGATCAACTTATCCACACCCCCACCAGGGGCAACAATATCCTAGATCTAGTCATTAGCAACAAGAGTGACCAGTGTTCCACACCTGAAGTCAATGCCTCATTGGTCCGATCCGACCATAAGTTAATTACCCTAGATATCCACATCCTGCCCGCACCCCCATTAAGGAAACCATGGTAAAAAATTTCTCCAAAGCCAACTTCATGATTCTTAAGACAGAAGTGGTGAACTTCATGACACCCATGCAGATGGACAATACAGTTACGACTACTGAATCCTACACAATTGCACTTTATAAGCACTTACATGAGTGCATGGATCATGCTATCCCAAACAGAATCGACACGCTATCCTCCAAAAAAAGGAAGCCAATCTGGTGGTGCCCTGCCATAAACAAACTGTACAACAGAAGGAAGAAACTGTTGCAAAAGAGAGTAAAATCCCATGAGTGGAGGAGCTCCCTGGTCAGCCTCAGTAAGAAGCTGCGATTCCTGATAAAATCCTCCAAAGCTAGTTACGAAAACAAAATCACCACTGATTCTAAAGACAACCACAAAGCATTCTTATAGCTATGTCAAGAATCTCAATGGCAATACTCAGATCTGCTCTGAGTTACAGCACAATGGCACTAAATATACAGACCCAACTGATATTGCCAACATCCTGGCAAATAGGCTCAGTGCTAACTTTGCCCCCCTCTCACCCCCTAAAGAGCCCATCTCTATACTGGAAGAATGCAAAGTTCTTGTAATCACGGCTGCACAGGTAAAAAACACACTCTCCATAACCAAGAACACAGCATCCATGGGACCAGACAACATCCCCAGGCTGCGTTCTACATGAACTACAGAACGAACTGGCACCCCACATAAGTACTATGTTCACTCACAGCCTCACCTCAGGCTTTGTGCCTGCTGAATGGTGCACAGCGACGGTTATCCCACTCCACAAGGGGGGAGCCACCACAGACCCCGGGAACTACCGCCCCATTAGCCTGATGAGCCTGGTCTGCAAGGCCATGGAATGTATCATCATGGCACTTAAAGACATTGGTAATCTCCAAACTCTGGACCCCACCCAGTTTGGGTTTGCAAAAGGCAGATCATGTCTCCTAAACCTGATAGACTCCTTTGAAGCAGTCACCAAAGCCATAGATGAGGGTAAGGTGGTTCACACAGCCTATCTAGATCTTGCCAAGGCTTTCAACACCATCCCCCACTCTGGAATTATAGATAAACTCACTAAACTAGGTATAAATCCTTATGTCACAAGATGGGTTGCCAACTGGCACACTGACAGAACCCAAAATGTTAAAGTAGCAGACTCCAAATCCGACTTCAGACCAGTGACAAGTGGAGTACCACAGGGTTCAGTCCTAGGTCCTCTCCTGCTTGGTATCCACTTCTCTGACGTACAGGCTAACACAGAAGGTCTTTGGCTAACGACGTTCGCAGATGACTACAAACTAGGAGCCATAATCGAAACTCTTAACGATGTGGACATCCTACAAAAAGGCCTCACTGAGGCAGACACTGGTGTCAAAGCCATGGCCTCAAGCTCAACGCCAAAAAAGTGCATTGTCATCCCCTTTGGTAAAAACTCTGTACCCATGAACTACAACATAGGTGGTAGTATACTTAACACCGAAAGTGTGATAGAGACCTTGGGACACAAGTGGACAGTAGTCTCTCCTTTGATAATCACATCGCCACAGTAGTCAGGATATCCTTCTACAAGGCACACCTCATCACAAAAGGTTTCTCATCCAGAAAAAAAGAGGTCATTGTTCCCCTCTACTCCTCACTCATTAGACCCATTATAGAGTACAATGCCCCTTTTGGTATGTACCTCACAAAACATCTACAACAACTGGAAAGGCCGCAGAAATACCTCACAAAGAGGATTACTGGCCACAAACAGATGGCCTACGCAGACAGTCTCAAAAAACTCCAGCTTTACTCTGTCGCATATCGCCTACTCAGGGTCTATATTAGAACACTGAAAATTCAACATGTCGAGTGTTCTAATATCGAACCCTACCAATCGAAAATACTAAACATCAAACATTCAGAACAGTGAATTTTTTCCTAGGGAAAAAATTTGCTGTTCCAAAACACATACACACAACACAAGCACACCAAACAAACAGCAATCCACACACATACACCTAAACTCTTACACCTAACCCTACACTAAACTATACATACACCACTAATTATCCACTTACCTTAACCCAAACCCTAAGGTCCGTCACTATCGCACACTCACCCCAACCGCACAATAACCCTAACTCACCTACCCTGCCCTAACCCTCACGTACACACAATCGTGCACTTACCTGACCCGCGCCCTAACCCTAACTCACCTAACCCACCCTAACCATCACGTCCACACAATCGCACACATACCTAACCCTCACCCTAACTCACCTAACCCTCATGTCTACACAATTGCACACATACCTAACCCGCACCTTAACCCTAACTAACCTAACCCGCACTCAATCGCACACTTACCTGAACCCAACCCGTAACTTTGCACCACAGCGCTGAAAATACCGAAGCAACAGAAACGGACAACCGAATTCTATCCCTAGGAAAAAATTTGGTTTTCTGTTTCTTCGATATTGTCAGCGTTCGGTGAAAACGGGTCGATATTAGAACACTTGGCATTTTAAATGTTCGGTGTTCTAATATAGACCCGCCTACTCAGAGGTGATCTCTGTCTAACATACAAAGCTATGTCAAACCCAGAGCTGTTGGACATACTCCACTTAAAGAAATCCCAATCCCTCCGTGCTACACACTTTAGGGACCTAAACCTTGTCATCACAATAAACAGAACATGCCAGAGGGATAGATTCCTGTCCCAGAGACTTCCCATACTCTGGATAAACTACCTACCTATATCAAACAAAGCTCCTCATTAGCACTCAAGAAAAATCTTGATGATTGGATGGGAAATAGGAAATTCACCCTGGGGATCACTTCTGTGGCTCTGCTCGACAGTGGCACAGGAAAATAATTTTCTTGGGTGGCAAAAGCCAGGGTACCTTTTTGGCTGGGCTTGTATATGCCCCAGGGCAGATAGCCTAGTACCTACCTATGAACCTACTGCTATTCACACATGCTTTTATCTCCTATTAAGGTACAACATACAAGTAATAGAAAGATGAAATAAGAATTTATTTTCATATAATTAGAGACAACTGCACAGCTGTAAGCCAACACTCCATTTTCATCACTACTCAGGTGTGTTGTAAGGTCTTCAGTATTCTCTACAATGACAAGCAATGTTTAAGTTGCTTGCTGCAAACACAGTTAAATGGAGTTATGAATATTCTTTTGCTTTTGTATTCTTTTTGCCCTCCCAACTGCTGATTATCATGCCTCCCCCAAACAGATTTGGCCCATTTGTTCTCCTGTACTGTATCCCCAGCACAGGGCAGAGAGATGTCTGGAAGGGTCATCATCCAGACAACCACATGGGTCATGCTTGGTCTTCAATCAGCATCCCAAAAATGAGGACATTTCTCTAAGGTTATCTCCTTCCTGAAGTGGAGAATGCTCAATCCATATCACAGTGGTAGCCATAGCACCAATGCATGCATGTCATTGCTCCTAGCACCTGCTAGGGAATACCATGTTTATATAGCATGGTCAGCCCAAAACATACACTGAGGACCATCTCCAGGTATTACTTCCCCTTTTCCAAGGGACTGCAACAAAGGAAAGATCTATTCCATCTAATCTGTTTAACAAGTGTCACCCAAGATGCAGTGGCATCTCATCCAGTAATGAGTTTTAGTGTCCTGGTTCAGAGGTGTCAGACTCAAAACAGTTCATCTCCTGACCCTTTTTGGATTAATTTTTCTTTCTTGACTAAAAAGTTACTAGGCTAGCAGCCTCTTTTCTGGGGAACAGCTGAGGTGGTATTTACATTACTGGGGGAAATTTAACCAAAGTATCGGGGAACTTCCCCTACTGTTGTCAGTAGGTGGTGTGGGATCTTTTACATCCACCTGAGCTATCATCAACTGAAGCAGATGAGGCCTCGGTTTAAAATCTCATCTGAAGAATGACGTAATCAGGAATGCAGCACTTCTGTGTCAGTAATCAATGTACCTGGTGTGGTAACAAAACACACAGCTTTCTACAACAAAGGCAAGTTTGTTACCTGTTGTGCCACAATGCATGGAAAAAGACAAAACAGACAGGCACCTATCCATCTGAAGTAGACTGCATTTGCTAACAAGCTTGTGTATGAGGTGATCTGGAACACAGCTTCCCGAGCTGCTTGTTGCTCAGAAGCAAACAGGTCTATTTCTGGGACACCGCACTTCTTAACAGTCTGAAGGAAACTATCTTTGTGCAAAATCCATTCCATTTCCAACTGGGAATGGATGGAGACTATGACCAGGTCATTTGGGATTGAAGAGCTATCTCTAAGGCAGTCATGGCCAACCTGTTCTAGGGGTAGGAGAAAACACCCCACCTTGTTTGATGAAGTACCACATTACAATGGTGGTTGTGTTGTCACCTGTAGAACTTCTGTTTTCTAGATGGGAATGAACGTTCTTGACTGCCTTTATCAGAGTAATCATCATCTCACATGTATGTGCTTTTTTCGTTGGTTTTTGATACTACCAGGGTCCACATGGGTGGTGCAGCAGGAAAAAAGAAGAGACCATTCTACGCCATTGTTTTTGCAAATGGTTTGATGATGGCAAACAAACAGTCAGCAAGAGAGTGCTCTCAAGATCACATACAAGAGTGGCCTACATGCAACTCTAGTAGACCTACTACTAGTAAGGAAAGGTACCAGGCTAGAATAAGCAATTGTAAAGTAATCTCCAGTGAAAGAGTCAGCTCACAGCATAAACCGCTGATTGCCACAATCAGCTACAAGCAGTGGTCACAGAAGGCTCTAAGGTCAACAGAGACTACACTGAAGACCTGGAAGTTGACTGGAGAGAAAGCACAACGAATGTTCAAGGAATTACTCAGGGCACTAGCACCTCAGAGAAAGGAGGAAACAGGTGGAGTTGACAAATTTATTTAGTTAACATTTGTTTACCGGGAAAGTCTGAATGGACACAGGTCTATATTCAGTGGAGGCCCGGGGAGAAATGCTCCAACAATATGAAAAAACAAAAATATTATACCACAAGAAAATTACAGAGTACAGGTCAACAATGAAACTACACGTTGCAAAATATAAATAACTGAAAGAGATGACACCTTAGCAATTTTAACAAAATGTGTACATCAAAGAGTATATGGTATTATGCAGACTAGACTAATATATATATTAGAAAGCACAGTATGATATTTTTGAGGAAGACTTGAAATGATTTGACGTAATAGAGTAGAATATATATTAGAAAGCACAGTATGATATTTTTGAAGAAGACTTGGAATGATTTGAGGGGCAAGGTAGTTCACACAGCCTACCTAGATCTTGCCAAGGCCTTCGACACCATCCCTCACTCAGGAATCATAGATAGACTCACTAAACTAGGCATAAACCCCCATGTCATAAGATGGGTTGCCAACTGGCTCACTGACAGAACCCACACTGAAAGTAGCGGACTCCAAATCTGACTACAGACCAGTTACAAGTGGTGTCCCATAGGGATCGGTCCTAGGTCCTCTCCTGTTTGGCATCTACTTCTCTGAAGTTCAAGCTAACACAAAGGGACTCTGGCTGACCAAGTTCGCAGATGATTGCTAACTAGAAGCCATTATTGATCCACCAACTGATGTAGACATTCTACAAAAAGGGCTCACTGGTGCCAGAACCATGAGCTTAAACTCAATGCCAAAAATGCATTGTCATTCCCATTGGGAAAAATTTGGTGCCCATGAACTACCACTAAACACCGAAGGTGCGATGAGACCTGGGGACACAGGTTGACAGGAACCTCTCCTTTGATAACCACATTGCCATTGTAGTCAGAAAGTCCTTCTATGTGGCACATCTCATTACATCCAGGAAGAAAGAGGTCATAATCGCTCTCTACTCATTCCTCATTACACCTATTATAGAATACAATGCCTCATTTGGTATGTACCTCACTAGACACCTACCACAACTGGAAAGGCCACAAAAATACCTCACTAAGAGCATCTTAGGCCTTAGACACATGCCCTACATGGGCAGACTCAAAAAGCTCCAGCTATACTCTGTCTCTTGTCGCCTACTTAGAAGTGATCTCTGCTTGACCTAAAAATCTTGTCTGACCCAGAGCTGCTAGATATGCTACACCTAAAGAAATCCCAATCCCTCCGTGCCACATGCTCCAGGGGCCTAAACCTCATTACCACAATAAACAGAATATGCTGGAGGGACAGGTTCCTAACCCAAAAACTTCCCATACTCTGGAACAAACTTCCCATTAACGTCAAGCAGAGCACTTCACTGGCCCTCTTTAAGAGAAATCTTGACGAGTGGATGGGCAATAGGAAGTTCACCCTGGGGATCATTTCAGTGGCCTTGCTCGACAGGGGCACTGGGAACTAGCTTTGGGCGGCATAATGCCAGGGAATCTTCTTGGGCTAGGCTTATATAGGCTTCAGGGCTGGTAGCGTAGTACACACCTATGAACCTAAGTATATATAGGGAAGGAAGAAGGCATAATAAGGATAGTACTGTAAAGTGTAGATCTAAAGTCAGGGTGTGTATAAAAAGTGGAGAATACAGAGTTAGTCAGGTGGGTAGCAAGAGCAAAGCCAGGATTTTTCTAAGTGAGTAAACAGATTTTTTTTAATTGTACTATGGTACAGATGGAAGTGATGGAAGAAGGTAGTTTATTCAATCTTTTAGGAATGATGTTAGAGAATAAGGATTCTCCAGTTGAGTTATTAGCTTTGGTGGATTTAACTAGGAGTTTGTCAATGGAGTGTTCTAGTGCTGGTGTATGGTTGTATGAGATCTTTAAGGGCTAGGGTTTTATCTGGTTCATGGAGTATTCTATGGGCAAAGGTTAGTTGCTTGTGATGGAGGAGCTGAGGAAGTTCTAGCCAGTTTAGTTGTCTAAGGGCTGTACAATGGTGTGTTTTGTAGGTGGAGTTTGTAGCAAATTTGGCTATTTTATTGTAACATGAATCTAGTTTAGTAAGGTCTGATTTGCGTAGGTTGGTTAGTATAGGGGAGGTGTAGAGTAGAATGGTAGCACCTCAAAACAGTATATGTGAGGACTAGAGAACAGATATATGGTCAAACCTGGTATAGAAATAAGGTACGTAAGGAAAGCTGGTGGTGGAATGTAGAAGTCCAGAAGTCATTAAAAGAAAGGAGGAGTGCAGGAAAAAGAGGGAGATGGAAAAGACCAGGCTAGGAAGTAGTACTTGTTGGCTAAGAGAGGAGTTATAATAGCAAAGAAAGCATCAGCGGCACACTACCAGCTTCTGGAAAGTGACTCAGTAAGTTGGCACAAAGAACTCTATCAGATTCCAAGGCAAAGAATGAAGACAGTCAGACACCCTTCATAAAGGAGAGCAGCAACAGCCTGCTCACCAGTCCACAGGACATTAAAGGCAAAAGGAAGGAGTATTTCCAGCAGCTTCTGAATGAAGAAATCCCCACAGAAGCTGTACTGCCCCAGACATATCCTGCAATGAAATAAGAGGGGGGGGGTCCACCCTAGAAGAAGAATGAGCAGCAGTAAGGAAAATGAAGTCATGGAAAGTAGCAGGCTCAGATGAAGTCAGGGCAAACATGATAAAGATGTTAGGTGAGAATGGGGAGAAATGGCTCCTGAGGGTACTCATAGCAGTATGGAGAGAAAGGAGTGTCCCAGATAACTGGAGAATAAGCATACTGGTTCTAGTGTTCAAGAACAAAGGGGATATTCACAACTGTGGGCAGTATGGAAATATCAAACTTCATGATGCATGATAGTTCTGGAGACGGTGATTAACATACACAGTGCAGTAGAAATTAAGATCAGAAAAGAACAGTACAAATTTAGATCAGGATGCAGCACACCTGACCTGATGTATACAGTGAGAAAGATAGTTGAGAGGCCAGAGATGAGGAGAGATTCTAACTGGACATTCCCAGTCTTTGAGAAAGCATATGACAAAGTACCACAAAAGCTGATATGGGCAGTCCTGTGGTGGTCTGAAGTCCCAGAAACATTAATAGAATTAGTGCACAGCTGCAGGCTATGTACAAGAATCCAATGACGAGTAGAAAGTGTTTGGTCAAACAGATGTTCCCAGCAGAAGTGCGTGTGAATCAGGGTTCAGCTCAGAGTCCACTGCTGTTCATACTGGTGATGAAACACATTAGCAAACAAGTAGGGGGAAACAGCTCAACAAAGTTGCAATATACACAAGATGTGTCATTACAGGCCGACTCTGAGCAAGAACTTCAGCAAAGGATAGGGGAATAGAATTCAAAACTAAAGAAACATGGGATGAAACTGAGTAATGATAAAACAGTTGTAATGGCATCATCTGGGGAATCATAAGAAGCTGAGAATAGAGAAGGGAAAATCATGGAACAGGTTAACAGCTTCAATTATCTGGGAGGGGTGGTTGCAGAGAAGGGAAGGCTTAATGAGGAGACCAAAGCTAGAATCAGAGGGGCTGGGAGCCAATTGGCACAGATTGTCTGGGATAGTGCATGACAGAAAAATGCCAAAGAAGCTGAAAAGGTGTACAAAACAGTGGTGTGACAATACTACTGTATGGTACAGAAGCATGGGCAGTAAAGGCAGAGTTGTTAAGTAAGCTAGAGTCAATGGATGTGAAGTGCCTGAGACAGGGGGTAGGATGCATATTGTGGGACAAACAAAAAGGAGGAAATCAGAGCAGAGGACAAAGTTACTCCAACTACAAAGAATGTCAATGACAACAGAATATGGTGGTTAGGACACATACAGAAAAGCAGAAGACAATCTAGTGGAGATTATTTGGGACAGACAGGAAGAAGGCAAGAGGAAAGAGGGCATCCAGGAGAGAGGTGGATGGATTATGTGAGAGAAGATCTGTGACAGTCAGACATGAGTGTTGAAGAAGTTAGGAAAGTGGCACTGAACTGACAGAGATGGAGACAGTTGACATGACACCCTGACTCCAAGAAGAAAATGGGAAAAGGGGGGTTGATGATGATGATGAATACCTACTGTCACTTAACAGTGGTACCTAGCCTTAATACATGACACTAATTTTCCTTACCCCCCCACACACATTTTTGTGACTAAAATCCTTGATCAACTAAAACTATGTTACAAAATTGGTTACCTCGTTTCACTTACTGCTCGAAAGACCACTGCTAAAAATAAAGACAGCCGTCTCTAGACTGCATCAAAAATCTAGAAACTATTAAAAGCTTCAAAGATGCACTTAAAGAGCATCTATTTACTGAATCTGTCTGCAGCTTCTACCATGACAATGGTAACTTACCATTCCATATCATAAACAGAATACATTCAATAAACTTTTCTCAGCCTCTTAATGTGGCATCTTATATGCAAAAATTTCACATGCATACTGGAGTTTATGTATTACGTGCATGATTGCACTGGCTTTTATGCATAGCTGGCATTGTGTATATATATTTTTTCTCCATGCACTTTGACCAGATCATTCAAAATTAATCTATTTGCATTCCATCTTACTATGTTCTGAATCATCTTCTTTCGGCTTTTTCCCAGTTAGGGCTCACCACAGCGGATCACCTATCTGCTCATGGTTGGCAGTGGAGTTTTACTGTGTCGAGTTGCCAGTCTGGCACCCAACCTTCCATGGAAGACGCACATGCCTAGGGCCAATGTTAGAGTATCCAATCCACCTACAGCATGTCTTTGGGATGTGGGAGGAAAGCGGAGCACCCGGAGGAAACCCACGAGACCACAGGGAGGTCATGCAGACTCTGCACAAAAGGCACCCCAGCTGAGGATCGAACCGGAGAACCTCTTGCTGTGAAGCGGCAACGCTAACCACTGCACCACCGCAGCCACCCAAAATAAATATAATAAAGGGCAAAAAAGGCAGATTAAGCATAAATAAATAAAGGCGACTCCATGTTTTCTGGCAAAGTACCATGCTTTGGCACAAACCGCCACTTTGTACCGACTGAAGGCATTCAGGGCATAAAGTACAGTTGCGTACACTTACCATAAATGTAGATGTTTGAGTGCATTCACTATTGCAGTCAAAACTCGTGGGCCATCCCCGATGGGCAGCCCCTGGCCCACCCGAACACCAGAGCAAAGAACCTCCCCCTGCGCCGGCCGCAGGTCGCCCGAGACTGGCGTCAGGTCATCAGCACCACACTGTTGGTGTATATTGATTTTGCATATACTGGTGTACTTTTTGTTCTTTGAGCTTGGGCTGTGTCTGAAAAGGGTCAACAGACCAGTCCATTTAGCCAGTGAACAAACAGTTAATAAATAAATGGCCATGGACTCAAAAAAAGCAAGAGGATGTGCTCACGATCTTGGGCCAGTATACTGACAGAAGCAAAGGTCAATCTTGCTGGACAAGCATTCAAGCTGCCAAGTAACAGGTCAAATGCTAAGAACCAAAAGGATGAATTCAGGGAAATCACACAGACCAAGGCAGGATCTCAACTAGACATCATAATCTCCTGCTGAGCTTATCATCAAAGAGGAAACTGTCCTTAAAGATGCCAGCTTAGTTGCAAAAACCCGAGTAGTCAGCTCACTTTCCTTAGAAAAAAGCACTCTACAGATGTAAAGGCAAGCCAGATTACTCAGCCTGTAAACTATCTGAAAAGTCAGGTCAGTCAACTGGACTCAGGAGACTGTTGCCTTTTTGTTGGTGATCTCTACTTGATAAGAAATATAATACTCATCAAATAAACTTGACCTCAAAGGGACCAGTACATCTCCGTTTATGCTCAAACTAGTCTTTTGCCCCTCTCTCCTGAACTCTCAGAACTTAGGGTCAAAATAAGGCTCAAATGGAGTGAGATGAAAAGGACATACATATATTGGGCAAGCGGATCCAGGACTCAACAGCTTTATTTTAAACAGCAAGCAACTCATCTGCACTGGTCATTAAAAGGAACATGTAAAATGGAGGAACAGATGTAAAAACAGTTAGAGGCATTAAGTCCCTGATTTCCACCAGACCACGGACCAGGGAGCTGTAACTAGTGAAGAATTAGTGCAAACTGAACAAGATGATTGTCAAACCAGTAGATTGAAACAGTAACCATATCCAAGGCTCAGATATCAAGCTTCCCTAACCAGTTCCTGTTTTCAGACAGAAATGGCTTTGTAGACAATCTGACAAGGCTCTAGACTTGCATCTGTAAAAAGGATACTACAGAACTCCCAAATATGCCTTGGCATGGAAGACAGCAGGTCACATGGAAAGTTAGCATCCTTATAAAACTGCTCAAAACTCATACTGGTCAGCTCCTCCTGCTAGCCACAATGTTCCATAAGAAAAGGACCCAATTGCTGACAAACTGCAAAATGATTACAATACTGCAAATAAGGTCTCACCAACAATCTAAATAACAGCAGAATGACATATGTGACTCTGGATCTTTAGTAATACCATCTAAGCATACACACTTCTGAAATGGCTTTATACTACGCAGGTTGATTCGAGGGATCTATATTACACAGATGAAAAATCAAAATCTCGAACGCTTGGATGAGCGAAAACGCAGGTAATCGAAATCACTATTGTGGGGGGCTGCACCCCCTCCCCCCCAAATATATTCCAACTCCGAGTTCGCACTACAGTGAGGAAAGGGCAAATTTTCCGATCTTCACTGTACCGCGATCTCACAATATTGATTTCAATTACCTGCGTTTTTGCACATCTGAGCGTTCAAGATTTTGATTTTTCGCCATTCTGATAGGAACCTGATTAGAGATATCCCAGTGTGATAACTGACAAACTGTTAAAGCAACAGCTAAAAGTTATCAATTCTAGCCAAATGTATGTTATGCTCAGTAAATAACTAACTGGTTAATTTAAATGCCAACAAAAAATAAGCTTGGATATAGACAGAAAACAACTAGAAAAGGAGAAAATCTCTGGCTGGGAAGAACTTTGCAGATTTTTTTTGTTGCTGAAAAAAAGTTCCAAGTTCCAGCTTTAGTACTGAAGATGCCTTCCACAAATTTAGAGGAAAATTTTATTTTATTTATTTTATTTTCCATTTGTTAACCGGGAAATTCCGACTGGACTAGGTCCATTTTCAGCAGAGGCCCGGCGAGAAAAGCTCCGACATCAAGTTATACAAATACAGTACATCCACCATAATACACAAAACAGGTTACATCATGTATGCTGAGCATAGTAATATAGCAAGAAATTAATAAAACACTCCAGGTAAAAGACAATATCAGTTACAGTACATCCAGCGTACTACACAAAACAGGTTTCATCATGTATGCTGAGCATAGTAATATAACAAGAAATTACTAAAACACTCCAGGTAAAAAGATATAGAACATAGGTAAAAAGATATACATTGGTAAGAGAAGAAAATATATCAAGTAAGATTCTACAGTTAATAGAACCCTTTCAGATGACCAAGCCTACAGGGGATCAGAGATCCAGCATGTGATCAGAGAGGAGTTTGGGGAGTTATTTATGGGTGTGCACACTTATGCAAACAGCTTTTTGTAATTTTATTTTTTATATTTTTTTCGCCTAATACATTTGCTTGTTTTTCAATTGAATTGTACAAGTTCTAGGTCACATTAAAGGTAGACGTCCGCGGTAGTGCAGCGGTAGCATTGTTGCCTCACACCAGGAGATTCTCCCGTTCGATTCTCGGCTGGAGTGCGGGGAATGCCTTCTGTGTGGAGTCTGCATGTCCTCCCTGCGGTTGGGTGGGAGTTCGAAAGACATGCGTAAATAGGCGTGCCTTCGTTAAAGGTTGAACGTTGAGCTGGCACCTCGGCGTTCATGAAAATCTACTGCCAATCATTAGCAGACCAGAGTTCCGCTGTGGTGACCCCTTTTTTATATCACAAAAATCTGGCATTTTAACAGGGGTGTGTAAACTTTTTATATCCACTGTATACATACATACATACACACAAATGTGTGTGTGTGTGTGCATGTGTATTATATATTCTACATACATACACACACACACACATATATATATATATATACATACACACATATATATGTATACATATATCTATATATA